>NC_141879.1:455333147-455636178 GCF_056163025.1 Triticum urartu | reverse complement strand
TTCATGGCAATATATCTCAGAATGGCTATGGAAATGCCATAATAGGTAGGTATGGTGGCTGTTTTCAGGAAGGTAAATGGTAGGTTTATGGTACCGGCGAAAGTTGCACGGTACTAGAGAGGCTAGCAATGGTGGAAGGATGAGAGTGCGTACAATCCATGGACTCAACATTAGTCATAGAGAACTCACATACTTATTGCAAAGATCTATTAGTTATCGAAACGAAGTATTACACGCATTCTCCTAGGGGGGTAGATTGGTAGGAAAAGACCATCGCTCGTCCCCGACCGCTACTCATAAGGAAGACAATCAAAAAATAAATCATGCTCCAACTTCATCACATAACGGTTCACCATACGTGCATGCTACGGGAATCACAAACTTTAACACAAGTACCTCTCAAATTCACAACTACTCAACTAGAATGACTCTAATATCACCATCTTCATATCTCAAAACAATCATAAAGAATCAAACTTCTCATAGTATTCAATGCACTTTATATGAAAGTTTTTTTTATTATACCCATCTTGGATGCCTATCATATTAGGACTAATTTTATAGCCAAAGCAAATTACCATGCTGTTCTAAAGGACTCTCAAAATAATATAAGTGAAGCATGAGAGATCAATAATTTCTATAAAATAAAACCACCACCGTGCTCTAAAAAGATATAAGTGAAGCACTAGAGCAAAATTATCTAGCTCAAAAGATATAAGTGAAGCACATAGAGTATTCTAATAAATTCCGATTCATATGTGTCTCTCCAAAAGGTGTGTGCAGCAAGGATGATTGTGGTAAAATAAAAAGCAAAGACTTAAATCATACAAGACACTCCAAGCAAAACACATATCATGTGGTGAATAAAAATATAGCCTCAAGTAAAGTTACCGATAGACGAAGACGAAAGAGGGGATGCATTCCGGGGAATCCCCAAGCTTAGGCTTTTGGTTTTCCTTGAATTTTACCTTGGGGTGCCTTGGGCATCCCCAAGATTAGGCTCCTTCCACTCCTTGTTCCAAAATCCATCAAATCTTTACCCAAAACTTGAAAACTTCACAACACAAAACTCAACAGAAAATCTCATGAGCTCCGTTAGTGTAAGAAAACAAACCACCACTTTAAGGTACTATAATGAACTCATTCTTTATTTATATTGGTGTTAAACCTATTGTATTCCAACTTCTCTATGGTTCATACCCCCCGATACTAGCCATAGATGCATCAAAATAAGCAAACAACACGCGAAAAAACAGAATCTGTCAAAAACATAACAGTCTGTAGCAATCTATAGGTTTCGAATACTTCTGTAACTCCAAAAATTCTGAAAAAATAGGACTACCTAAATAATTTATATATTGATCTACTTCAGTTGGAATTGGTATTTTGTCACTCCCTGGTAAAAAAATGAAAATTATTCTCGTGAGCGCATACTTTCTGTTTTTATCAGCAAGATCAAATAACAATCACCCAAGAAGATCCTAAAGGCTTTACTTGGCACAAACACTAATTAAAACATAAAAACACAATCATAACACATGATAGATGATTTATTTATTACTACACAGGAACAAAAATAAAATTGGGTTGCCTCCCAAAAAACGCTATCGTTTAACGCCCCTAGCTAGGCATAAAACCAAGAATAGATCTAGGTATTGTCATCTTTTCCCTTTTGGTGGTAAAGGGAGACTTTCTTATCCAAATCACTTATATTCCTATCTTGTGAAAGCATGTGGCCATTAATGCTAGAAGAAAGATTAAGCACACTACGAAAATTTACATCTAAGCTAGCCTTCATCTCTTTGATAATTTCATTTTGATAAAAACACAAAAGAGAGGTGGATTCAACTTTTTCACTCATGGGATGCCCAAATATAGCTTTCATATTTTTGTATGTATCGATGGCATACCCCTCAAGAAAACCTTCTTCAAAGATAGAATCTAAAACTTGCTTGAAATAAGAGGGCAAGCCAACATAAAAGCCACAATTCATCAGATCTCGGCAAACACACCGCAAAAGAGTATTACATCGAATAGATGTCCAAGAACATTGAGGAGAACTTTGTATTGAGAACCAAAGAGAGAGAAGAAGCCATCTAGCTAGTAACTATGGACCCGAAGGTCTGTGGTAAACTACTCACACATCATCGGAGAGGCTATGGTGTTGATGTAGAAGCCCTTCGTGATCGAATCCCCCTCCGACAGATCACCGGAAAAGGCCCCAGATGGGATCTCACGGGTACAGAAGGTTGCAGCAGTGGAAAAGTGGTTTCGTGGCTCTCATGGATGTTTTTAGGGTACATGGGTATATATAGGCGAAAGAAGTATGTCGGTGGAGCTTTGTGGGGCCCACGAGGGAGGGGACGCGCCTACCCCCCCTGGGCGCGCCCCCTGCCTCGTGGAAGCTTCATGGACTTCCATACTTGTACTCCAAGTCTCCTGGGTTGCGTTTGTTCCAAGAAAGATCCTTGCGAAGGTTTCGTTCCGTTTGGATTCCGTTTGATATTCCTTTTCTGCGAAACACTGAAATAGGCAAAAAAAACAGCAATTTGCACTAGGCCTCCGGTTAATAGGTTAGTCCCAAAAATAATATAAAAGTGCATATTAAAGCCCATTAAACATCCAAAACAAATAATATAATAGCATGGAACAATCAAAAATTATAGATACGTTGGAGACGTATCATCTATCTTCTGCAGTGGTCGGGCATTGAGTCTGACTCAACTTCACACCTTGTAACATAGGCAAGAACCCTTTCTTTGCTTGATCCATTTTGAACTTCTTCAAAACTTTATCAAGGTATGTGCTTTGTGAAAGTCCAATTAAGTGTCTTGATCTATCTCTATAGATCTTGATGCCTAATATATAAGCAGCTTCACCGAGGTCTTTCATTGAAAAATTCTTATTCAAGTATCCTTTTATGCTATTTAGAAATTCAGTATCATTTCTGATCAACAATATGTCATCCACATATAATATCATAAATGCTACAGAGCTCCCACTCACTTTCTTGTAAATACAAACTTCTCCAAAAGTCTGTATAAAACCATATGCTTTGATCACAGTATTAAAGTGCATATTCCAACTCCGAGATGCTTGCACCAGTCCATAAATGGATCGCTGGAGCTTGCACACTTTGTTAGCACCTTTTGGATTGACAAAACCTTCTGGTTGCATCATATACAACTCTTCTTTAAGATATCCATTAAGGAATGCAGTTTTGACATCCATTTGCCAAATTTCATAATCATAAAATGCGGCAATTGCTAACATGATTCGGATGGACTTAAGCATCTCTACGAGTGAGAAGGTCTCATCGTAGTCAACTCCTTGAACTTGTCGAAAACCTTTCGCAACAAGTCGAGCTTTGTAGACAGTAGCATTACCGTCAACGTCAGTATTCTTCTTGAAGATCCATTTATTCTCTATGGCTTGCCGATCATCGGGCAAGTCAACCAAAGTCCACACTTTGTTTTCATACATGGACCCCATCTCAGATTTCATGGCCTCAAGCCAATTCGGGGAATCTGGGCTCATCATCGCATCCTCATAGTTTGTAGGTTCATCATGGTCAAGTAACATGACCTCCAGAACAGGATTATCGTACCACTCTGGTGCGGATCTTACTCTGGTTGACCTATGAGGTTCGGTAGTAACTTGATCAGAAGTTTCATGATCATCATCATTAGCTTCCTCACTAATTGGTGTAGCAATCACTGGAACTGATTTCTATGATGAACTACTTTCCAATAAGGGAGCAGGTATAATTACCTCATCAAGTTCTACTTTCCTCCCACTCACTTCTTTCGAGAGAAACTCTTTTTCTAGAAAGGATCCATTGTTAGCAACGAATATCTTGCCTTCGGATCTGTGATAGAAGGTGTACCCAACAGTCTCCTTTGGGTATCCTATGAAGACACATTTCTATGATTTGGGTTCGAGCTTATCAGGTTGAACCTTTTTCACATAAGCATCGCAACCCCAAATTTTAAGAAACAACAACTTGGGTTTCTTGCCAAACCACAGTTCATATGGTGTCGTCTCAACGGATTTAGATGGTGCCCTATTTAACATGAATGTAGTCGTCTCTAAAGCATAACCCCAAAATGATAGCGGCAAATCAGTAAGAGACATCATAGATCGCACCATATCTAATAAAGTGCAGTTACGACATTCAGATACACCATTACGTTGTGGTGTTCTGGGTGGCCTGAGTTGTGAAACTATTCCACATTATTTCAAATGAAGACCAAACTCGTAACTCAAATATTCACCTCCACAACCAGATCGTAGAAATTTTATTTTCTTGTTATGATGATTTTCCACTTCACTCTGAAATTCTTTGAACTTTTCAAATGTTTCAGACTTCTGTTTCATCAAGTAGATATACCCATATCTGCTCAAATCATCTGTGAAGGTCAGAAAATAAGATACTCGCCGCGAGCATCAACACTCATCGGATTGCATATATCAGTATGTGTTATTTCCAACAAGTCTATTGCTCGCTCCATTGTTCCGGAGAACGGAGTCTTAGTCATCTTTCCCATGAGGCATGGTTCGCAAGCATCAAGTGATTCATAATCAAGTGATTCCAAAAACCCATCAGCATGGAGTTTCTTCATGCACTTTACACCGATATGACCCAAACAGCAGTGCCACAAATAAGTTGCACTATCATTATTAAACTTATATCTTTTGGCTTCAATACTATGAATATGTGTATCACTACTATCGAGATTCAATAAAAATAGACCACTCATCAAGGGTGCATGAGCATAAAAGATATTACTCATATAAATAGAACAACCATTATTCTCTGATTTAAATGAATAACCGTCTCGCATCAAACAAGATCTGGATATAATGTTCATGCTTAACGCTGGCACCAAATAACAATTATTCAGGTCTAAAACTAATCCCGAAGGTAGATGTAGAGGTACCGTGCCGACGGCGATCACATCGATTTTGGAACCATTTCCCACGCGCATTGTCACCTCGTCCTTAGCCAATCTTCACTTAATCCGTAGCCCCTGTTTCGAGTTGCAAATATGAGCAACAGAACCAGTATCAAATACCTAGGCGCTACTACGAGCATTAGTAAGGTACACATCAATAACATGTATATCAAATATACCTTTCACTTTGCCATCCTTCTTATCCTCCAAATACCTAGGGCAGTTCCGCTTCCAGTGACCAGTCCCTTTGCAGTAGAAGCACTCAGTCTTCGGCTTAGGTCCAGACTTGGGCTTCTTCACTTGAGCAGAAACTTGCTTGCCATTCTTTTTGAAGTTCCCCTTCTTCCCTTTTCCCTTTTTCTTGAAACTAGTGGTCTTGTTAACCACCAACACTTGATGCTCCTTCTTGATTTCTACCTCCGCAGCTTTTAGCATTGCGAAGAGCTCCGAAATTTTCTTATCCATCCTTTGCATATTATAGTTCATCACGAAGCTTTTTTAGCTTGGTGGCAGTGATTGAAGAACTCTGTCAATGACACTATCATTAGGAAGATTAACTCTCAGTTGAGTCAAGTGGTTGTGGTACCCAGAAATTCTGAGTATATGTTCACTGACAGAACTATTCTCCTCCATCTTGCAGCTATAGAACTTATTGGAGACTTCATATCTCTCAATCCGGGCATTTTCTTGAAATATTAACTTCAACTCCTAGAACATCTCATATGCTCCATGACATTCAAAACATCGTTGAAGTCCCGGTTCTAAGACGTAAAGCATGGCACACTGAACTATCGAGTAGTCATCAGCTTTGCTCTGCCAGATGTTCTTAACATCATCAGTAGCATCTGCAGCAGGCCTAGCACCTAGTGGTGCTTCCAGGACGTAATTCTTCTGTGTAGCAACGAGGATAATCCTCAAGTTACGGACCCAGTCCGTGCAGTTGCTACCATCATCTTTCAACTTAGCTTTCTCTAGGAACGCATTAAAATTCAAAGGAACAGAAGCACGGGCCATTTATCTACAACAACATAGACATGCAAAATACTATCAGGTACTAAGTTCATGATAAATTAATGTTCAATTAATCATATTACTTAAGAACTCCCATTTAGATAGGCATCCCTCTAATCATCTAAGTGATCACGTGATCCATATCAACTAAACCATGTTCGATCATCACGTGAGATGGAGTAGTTTTCAATGGTGAACATCACTATGTTGATCATATCTACTATATGATTCACGCTCGTCCTTTCGGTCTCAGTGTTCCGAGGCCATATTTGCATATGCTAGGCTCATCAAGTTTAACCCGAGTATTCTGTGTGTGCAAAACTAGCTTGCACCCGTTGTATGTGAACGTAGAGCTTATCACACCCAATCATCACGTGGTGCCTCGGCACGATGATACGTCCATTTTGCATCATGCTTTTATATCGATATTTATTGCATTATGGGTTGTTATTACACATTATGTCACAATACTTATGCCTATTCTCTCTTATTTTACAAGGTTTACATGAAGAGGGAGAATACCTGCAGCTGGGATTCTGGGCTGGAAAAGGAGCAAATATTAGAGACCTATTCTGCACAGCTCCAAAAGTCCTGAAACTTCATGGAAGACATTTTCAGAATATATAAAAAATACTCAGCGGAAGAGATTCACCGGGGGGCGCACCCTGCCCACGAGGGTGGGGGGCGCGCCCTACCCCCCTGGGCGCGCCCCCTACCTCGTTGGCCCCCTGGTGGCCCTCCGGTGGCCATCTTCTGCTATATGAAGTCTTTCGATGGGAAAAAATAATAAGCCATCTTCTCAGACGAAACTCCGCCGCCACGTGGCAGAACTTTGGCGGAACCAATCTAGGGCTCTGGCGGAGCTGTTCTGCCAGGGAAACTTCCCTCCCGGAGGGGGAAATCATCGCCATCGTCATCACCAACACTCCTCTCATCGGGAGAGGGCAATCTCCATCAACATCTTCATCAGCACCATCTCCTCTCAAAACCCTAGTTCATCTCTTGTATCCAATTCTTGTCTCCAAGTCCGGGATTGGTGCTAGTAGGTTGCTAGTAGTGTTAATTACTCCTTGTAGTTGATGCTAGTTGGCTTAATTGGTGGAAGATCATATATTCAGATCCTATATGCATATTAATACCCCTCTGATTATGAACATGTTTATGCTTTGTGAGTAGTTACTTTTGTTCCTGAGGACATGGGAGAAGTCTTGCTATTAGTAGTCATGTGAATTTGGTATTCGTTCGATATTTTGATGAGATGTATGTTGTCTCTCCTCTAGTGGTGTTATGTGAACGTCGACTACATGACACTTCACCATTGTTTGGGCCTAGAGGAAGGCATTGGGAAGTAATAAGTAGATGATGGGTTGCTATAGTGATACAAGCTTAAACCCTAGTTTATGCGTTGCTTCGTAAGGGGCTGATTTGGATCCATATGTTTCATGCTATGGTTAGGTTTACCTTAATACTTTTGTTGTAGTTGCGGATGCTTGCAATAGAGGTTAATCATAAGTGGGATGCTTGTCCAAGTAAGGGCAGTACCCAAGAATCGGTCCACCCACATACCAAATTATCAAAGTACCGAACGCGAATCATATGAGCGTGATGAAAAATAGCTTGACGATATTCCCATGTGTCCTCTGGAGCGCTTTTCTCTAGATAAGAGTTTGTCCAGGCTTGTCCTTTGCTACAAAAAGGATTGGGCCACCTTGCTGCACTTTATTTACTTTTGTTACTTGTTGCTCGTTACAAATTATCCTATCACAAAACTATCTGTTACCACTTATTTCAGTACTTGCAGAGAATACCTTGCTGGAAACCGCTTATCATTCCCTTCTGCTCCTCGTTGGGTTCGACACTCTTACTTATCGAAAGGACTATGATAGATCCCCTATACTTGTGGGTCATCACACGATGAACTGTAGCAACGGTGCATACTCAAGGAGAACACTTATACCTTGAAATTTAGTGGGAGATCATCTTATAATGCTACTGTCGTACTAAGCAAAATAAGATGCATAAAAGATAAACATCACATGCAATCAAAATAAGTGATATGATATGGCCATATCATCTTGTGCCTTTGATCCCCATCTCCAAAGCACCATCATGATCACCATCGTCACCGGCTTGACACCTTGATCTCCATCGTAGGATCATTGTCGTCTCGCCAACTATTGCTTCTACAACTATCGCTACCGCTTAGTGATAAAGTAAAGCAATTACATGGCAATTTCATTTCATACAATAAAGCGACAACCATATGGCTCGTGCCAGTTGTCGATAACTATTACAAAACATGATCATCTCATACAACAATTTATATAATCACGTCTTGACCATATCACATCACAACATGCCCTGCAAAAACAAGTTAGACGTCCTCTACTTTGTTGTTGCAAGTTTTACGTGGCTACTACGGGCTTCTAGCAAGAACCATTCTTACCTATGCATCAAAACCACAACGATTTTTTGTCAAGTGTGTTGTTTTAACCTTCAACAAGGATAGGGCGTAGTCAAACTCGATTCAACTAAAGCTGGAGAAACAGACACCCACTAGCCACCTGTGTGCGAAGCACGTCGGTAGAACCAGTCTCATGAACGCGGTCATGTAATGTCGGTCTGGGCCGCTTCATCCAACAATACCACTGAATCAAAGTATGACATGTTGGTAAGCAATATGACTATTATCGCCCACAACTCTTTGTGTTCTACCCGTGCATATAACATCTACGCATAGACCTGGCTCTGATACCACTGTTAGGGAACATAGTATTTCAAAAAAATTCCTACGATCACGCAAGATCTATCTAGGAGGTGCATAGCAACGAGCGGGGACGAGTGTGTCTACATACCCTCGTAGACCGAAAGCGGAAGTGTTTAGTAACGCGCTTGATGTAGTCGAACGTCTTCGCGATCCAACCGATCAAGTACCAAACGCACAACACCTCCCCGATCTGCACACGTTCAGCTCGGTGACGTCCCTCGAACTCTCCAATTGAGGCCGAGGGAGAGTTTCATCAGCACGATGGCATGGTGATGGTGATGATGAAGTTACTGACGCAGGGCTTCACCTAAGCACTACGACAATATGACCGAGGTGGAAAACATTGGAGGGGGGCACCGCACACGGCTAAAGATCAACTTGTGTGTCTATGGGGTGCCCCTCCCCCATATATAAAGAAGGGGAGGATGAGGAGGGTCGTCCTCAAGGGGCGCGCCCAAGGGGGGAATCCAACTCCTAGTAGGTGTAGGTTCCCCCCTTTCCTAGTCCTAGTAGGAGAAGAAGGAAGGAGAGGAAGAAGAGAAGAAAAGGGGGGCCGGCCTCCCTAGCCCTAGCCCAATTCGGTTTGGGCTAGGGGGGCACACGCCACACCTTGGCCTGCCTCCTCTTTTCCACCATTAGGCCCATGAGGCCCAATAACTTCCGGGGGGTTCCGGTAACCCCTGGTACTTCGAAACTTATCTGAAACGACCTGAACCATTCCGGTGTCTGAATGTAGCCTTCCAATATATGGATCTTTATGTCTCGAACATTTCAAGACTCCTCGTCATGTCCGTGATCTCATCCGTGACTCCGAACAACCATCGGTACATCAAACCACATAAACTCATAATACGAATCATCATCGAACGTTAAGCGTGTCGACCCTACAGGTTCGAGAACTATGTAGACATGACCGAGACACATCTCCAGTCAATAACCAATAGCAGAACCTGGATGCTCATATTGGTTCCTACATATTCTACGAAGATCTTTATCGGTCAAACCGCACAACAACATACGTTGTTCCCTTTGTCACCGGTATGTTACTTGCCCGAGATTCGATTGTCGGTATTATCATACCTAGTTCAATCTCGTTACCGGCAAGTCTCTTTACTCATTCCGTAATGCATCATCCTGCAACTAACTCATTAGTCACATTGCTTGCAAGGTTTATAGTGATGTGCATTACCGAGAGGGCCTAGAGATACCTCTCCGACAATCGGAGTGACAAATCCTAATCTCGATCTATGCCAATTCAACAAATACCATTGAAGACACCTGTAGAGCATCTTTATAATCATCCAGTTATGTTGTGACGTTTGATAGCACACTAAGTGTTCCTCCGGTATTCGGGAGTTGCATAATCTCATAGTCATAGGAACATGTATAAGTCATGAAGAAAGCAATAGGAATAAACTAAACGATCATAGTGCTAAGCTAACGGATGGGTCTTGTCCATCACATCATTCTCTAGTGATGTGATCCCGTTCATCAAATGACAACACATGTCTATGGCTAGGAAACTTAACCATCTTTGATTAACGAGCTAGTCAAGTAGAGGCATACTAGGGACACTCTGTTTGTCTATGTATTCACACATGTACTAAGTTTCCGGTTAATACAATTCTAGCATGAATAATAAACATTTATCATGATATAAGGAAATATAAATAACAACTTTATTATTGCCTCTAGGGCATATTTCCTTCAGGATAAACATCACATGTAATCAAAATAAGTGATATGATATGGCCATCATCATCTTGCGCCTTTGATCTCCATCTCCAAAGCACCGTCATGATCACCATCGTCACCGGCTTGACACCTTGATCTCCATCGTAGCATCGTTGTCGTCTTCCCAACTATTGCTTCTACGACTATCGCTACCGCTTGGTGATAAAGTAAAGCAATTACATGATGGTTGCATTTCATACAATAAAGCGACAACCATAAGGCTCCTGCCAGTTGCCGATGACTTTTACAAAACATGATCATCTCATACAACAATTTATATATCATCACGTCTTGACCATATCACATCACAACATGCCTGCAAAAACAAGTTAGACGGCTTCTACTTTGTTGTTGCAAGTTTTACGTGGCTGCTATGGGCTTCTAGCAAGAACCGTTCTTACCTACACATCAAAACCACAACGATTTTTCGTCAAGTGTGTTGTTTTAACCTTCAACAAGGACCGGGCATAGTTAAACTCGATTCAACTAAAGTTGGAGAAACAGACACCCGCCAGCCACCTGTGTGCAAAGCACGTCGGTAGAACCAGTCTCATGAACGCGGTCATGTAATGTCGGTCTGGGCCGCTTCATCCAACAATAGCGCCGAATCAAAGTAAGACGTTGCTGGTAAGCAGTATGACTATTATCGCCCACAACTCATTGTGTTCTACTCGTGCATATAACATCTATGCATAGACCTGGATCTGATACCACTGTTGGGGAACGCAGTATTTCAAAAAAAATCTACGAGCACGCAAGATCTATCTAGGAGAGGCATAGCAACGAGAGGGGTGTGTCCATGTACCCTCGTAGACCGAAAGTGGAAGCGTTTAGTAACGCGGTTGATGTAGTCGAACGTCTTCGCGATTCCACCGATCCTAGCACCGAACGTATGACACCTCCGTATTCAGCACACAACCAGCTCGATGACGCCCCTTGAGCTCTTGATCTAGTTGAGGACGAGGGAGAGTTTTGTCAGCACGGCGGCGTGTTGACGGTGATGAGGAAGTTACCGGCGCAGGGCTTCTCCTAAGCACTACAACGATATGACTGAGGTGTGTAACTATGGAGGGGCACCACACACGGCTAGGAGAAGACTTGGTGTGCCTTTGGGGTGCCCCCTCCCACGTATATAAAGGAGGGGGGAAGAGGAGGACGGCCCAAGGGGGCGCGCCATAGGGGGGAGTCCCACTTGGACTCCCGATCCAAGTAGGATTCGCCCCCCCCCCCCCCCCTTTCCTATTCCAACTAGGAGAAGGAGGGAAGGAGGAAGAGGAGCGAAGGAAGGAGGGGGGCGCCGCCCCCACCCCTTGTCCAATTCGGATTGGCAAGGGGGGCGCACGTCTCCTCCTGGCCGGCCCTCTCTCTTCTCCACTAAGGCCCATGTTGGCCCATTAACTTCCCGGGGGGTCCGATAACCCCCGGTACTCCGAAACTTATCCGAAACTTCCCGAAACCATTCCGGTGTCTGAATGTAAACTTCCAATATATGAATCTTTACCTCTCGATCATTTCGAGACTCCTCGTCATGTCCGTGATCTCATCTGGGACTCCAAACAATCTTTGGTCGTCAAATCACATAACTCATAATACAAATCGTCATCGAACGTTAAGCGTGCGGACCCTACGGGTTTGAGAACTATGTAGACATGACCGAGACACATCTCCGGTTAATAACCAATAGCGGAACCTGGATGCTCATATTGGCTCCTACATTCTATGAAGATCTTTATCGGTCAAACCACATAACAACATACGTTGTTCCCTTTGTCATCGGTGTGTTACTTGCCCGAGATTCGATCGTCGGTATCATCATACCTAGTTCAATCTCGTTACCGACAAGTCTCTTTACTCATTCTGTAATGCATCATCCCGTAACTAACTCATTAGTCACATTGCTTGCATGGCTTATAGTGAGGTGCATTACCGAGAGGGCCCAGAGATACCTCTCCGATACACGGAGTTACAAATCCTAATATCGATCTATGCCTGTAGGATCTAGAAGTAGATGTGTCTAGAGGGGGGGTGATTAGACACTTAGTGCTAAAGTTGCAATTTTTAAGCTTTTTCGGTTTAAGTGGAGTTTAGGCACAATTTCAACACACACAATACATATCAAGCAAGCATGCAAAGAGTATATGAGCAGCGGAACGTAAAGCATGCAACTTGCAAGAATGTAAAGGGAAGGGTTTGGAGAGATCAAACGCAATTGGAGACACGGATGTTTTTCCCGTGGTTCGGATAGGTGGTGCTATCCTACATCCACGTTGATGGAGACTTCAACCCACAAAGGGTAACGGTTGCGCGAGTCCACACAGGGCTCCACCCAAGGGCAACGGTTGCGCGAGTCCACACAGGGCTCCACCCACGAAGGGTCCACGAAGAAGCAAGCAACCACCCACAAAGCGTCCACGAAGAAGCAACCTTGTCTATCCCACCATGGCCATCGCCCACACAGGACTTGCCTCACTAGCGGTAGATCTTCATGAAGTAGGCGATCTCCTTGCCCTTACAAACTCCTTGGTTCAACTCCACAATCTTGTCGGAGGCTCCCAAGTGACACCTAGCCAATCTAGGAGACACCACTCTCCAAGAAGTAACAAATGGTGTGTAGGTAATGAACTCCTTGCTCTTGTGCTTCAAATGATAGTCTCCCCAACACTCAACTCTCTCTCATAGGATTTGGATTTGGTGGAAAGAGGGTTTTTTGTGGAAAGCAACTTGGGAAGGCTAGAGATCAAGATTCATATGGTAGGAATGGAATGTCTTGATCTCAACACATGAGTAGGTGGTTCTCTCTCAGAACATATGAGTTGGAATGATGTGTGTGTTCTGATGGCTCTCTCTTTGAATGAGAAGGAGGTGGAGGGGTATATATAGCCTCCACACAAAATCCAACCGTTACACAGTTTTCCAATCTCGGTGGGACCGAATAAATAAACTCGGTCGGACCGAAAATGTAAACCTAGTGACCGTTAGAGATTTCGGTGGGACTGACTGGATCAACTCGGTGGGACCGATGTGCTAGGGTTAGGGTAAATCCAAAACTCGGTTTGACCGATTACTCAAACTCGGCGGGACCGATTTGGGTAATAAGTGAAACTGAGATTTGGTCAAGCAAACTCGGTGGGACCGATTGCATATCTCGGTGGGACCGAGAATATTGCAATGGGTAACAGAGAGTTTGCAAGCCCATCTCGGTGAGACCGAGATCCCATCGGTAAGACCGAACTGATTAGGGTTTGGCAGTGGCTTATGACAGGTGAAACTCGGTGGCGTCGGATAGGAAGAATCGGTAGGACCGAGTTTGGCTTAGGGTTTAGGTCATATGTGGATATGGGAAAGTAGTTGAGGATTTTGGAGCATATCATTAAGCACATGAAGCAAGAGGCTCATTAAGCAACACCTCATCCCTCCTTGATAGTATTGGCTTTTCCTATGGACTCAATGTGATCTTGGATCACTAAAATGTAAAAGTGAAGAGTCTTGAGCTTGAAGCTTTAGCCAATCCCTTGTCCTTAGCATCTTGAAGGAGTTCCCACAACCTTTAGTCCATGCCACTCCATTACTGAACTTATCTGAAACATGCTAGATAGAAGTGTTAGTCCAAAAAGAGATATGTTGTCATCAATTATCAAAACCACCTAGGGAGCACTTGTGCTTTCAATCTCCCCCTTTTTGGTAATTGATGGCAACATACATCAAAGCTTTAGATAAAGATATAAAGAACAGCAAGTAAAGCTTTGGAAGAACATGTAGCAAGCATAGGCTCCCCCTACATGTATGCACTCATGTAAATATGAAATATAGAGGCATGTGAGAGCATAAACATGACAGAGTAGGCAATGTGTTACATGTATCTTGGCCATATGCATCAGAGCAAAAGATTATCAAGGAAAATACCTTCATGCTCATGAGTCCTTCTTGCAAACAGTATGTACATAAGCAAGAACTCCTCATACTCATTATTTTGATGCATATACTTACCTTGTGGTCTCGAGTTGGCTTAGGATGGAATGAACCTGCACAAACAAGGTTAGATAACATAGGTACGTCCACTAGCCAGAGCAAACAAAAGAAACCACAAGAATACCAAGACTGGGATGACATGTAGAGAGTGAGTACAAGGTACCACATTGGATTCAACATGTCCCCAAGAATAAAGATATGCAATGAATTTGGCTGATTTCTTTTCCCTTAGGTGTCTTGCTCCCCCTGAATCTTATATGGGTTATTGGGAGAAGATAGGAAATAGAAAATCAGAGCTGAAGGTTATGAATAGAACTAAATTCAAATGAGTTCATATGAACATGTCTTTCCCCCAAAAAAGACATGTGGCATCTCTCCTCTTGAACATCAAGCATATGGGATCCTTGAGTATTCTCTCCCCCTTGGAGATTTCTTTCTCCCCCTTAATATATGGGATCCTTGAGACTGTTTCTCTCCCTTGATGTGATCTCTCTCTCCTACAAGCTTTGATGCGATCTCTCTCTCCCCCTTTGACATCAATTTCCAAGAAGGTTTCTCCTGGAATCCGTCGAATAGGTTTGGTCCTTGAGATTCAGTACAAAGCAGGGAATAAAACTATGATGCTTGTAGAGGACAAGATTCATTGAGTGGAGCTGGATCAGAAGAAATATAGAATATGTGGCAGACTGTTTTTCCTGTTGCGAAATCGGTGGCGCCGAGTGGCATATTTCGGTAGTACCGAAGGGATTCAGTTGGACCGAAAATGAAAATTCGGTGAAACCGAGTTCATCACAGAGAAAAACACTTGTCACCTCAGCTCACTAGTCAGGTAAGATCTCACAAAGATTTGCAATGAATTAGCTGAAGGATTTGCAGGGAATTTGGTGCAGAAATATGCAGAAAAAAAAAGGTAAAAGGTTTCTAGATGAAGTTTTTTTTTGATTGAAAAATAAAGAAACAAATATGCAAGGGGTAAATGCAATAACTCAGAAAGGAACACAAGAGAACTTCATCTAGAATTGGGCGGTGGCATAGTCACCTATGTTAGAGTATATTGACTTAAGAGTCAAGTTAGAACACTTGATCATAGGTCATACTCATCGTTTAAGCTCAAAATGGGGTTACCATTTTTTGTTTAAGCATTTTGTTGTATTCACATCTTGTTGAGTTGCTTTGACTCATGTCTTGGAGTAAGGCTTCTCAAAGATGGAATAACATACCTTGGGTAGTGATGTGGTTCTTGCTCATGTAGTTGAACTTGTGTGGGTGCTCAAGGTTGATGTAGTTCATCAAGAGTTGGGAGCACCACTTGGAGTTTGAGTTCATATACCTACATGGGTTAGTTCTTGCAAGGAAGAGCACTTGTGTATCCAAAAATGACAATCATGAAGCTTAATATAGAATTTGTCAAAGGATATGTTTGAATGGTTTTGTGCTTCCTTGTCTTCAACCACTATTGTGTAGAGTCTTGGTCTTGTAGAGATTGCTCAAGATGTGAGTGAGTCACAATCTCATGGAATTAGATTCAACCAAGCACCTACATGGGTTAGACAACATGCAAGGTGCAAATATATCCAAGACATAAGATAGTTATCATAAGAGATACATCATGGATTAGTCATAAGCTCATGTCTTGCATGTATCCAATGGAGTTTCTACTCCAAATTCGAAGCATCAATGATGTTCAATTATCCTCTCAACCTGCAAAACACTTTCTCATCAAGCGGTTTAGTGAATATATCCGCTAATTGCTTATCGGTGCGAACATGCTTAAGATTGATGTCACCCTTAGCAACATGATCTCGAATGAAATGATGACGAACTTCAATATGCTTAGTTCGAGAATGTTGTACAGGATTATGACCAATTTTGATAGCACTTTCATTGTCACAAAGCAGTGGAACATGTTTCACATAAATCCCATAATCTTTAAGAGTTTGAGTCATCCAAAGTAATTGAGCGCAACATGAACCAGCGGCAATGTATTCAGCTTCGGCGGTGGATAAGGATACCGAGTTTTGTTTCTTGGAAGACCAAGACACAAGAGATCTACCAAGAAATTGACAAGTACCCGAAGTGGACTTTCTATCAACCTTGTCTCCGGCATAATCCGAGTCGGAATAGCCAACAAGATCAAAAGAAGACCTCTTAGGATACCAAATGCCAAAATTTGGTGTATGGATTAAATATCTCACTATCCTTTTCACAGCCTTAAGATGACAATCTTTAGGAGCAGCTTGATATCGTGCACACATGCATACACTTAGCATAATATCGGGACGTGAAGCACATAGGTATAACAATGAACCAATCATAGAGCGATAAACCTTTTGATCAACTGGTTCACCATCTTTGGTTAAATCATTATGTCCACTAGTAGGCATGGGTGTAGACATACCTTTGCATTCTTGCATATTGAACTTCTTGAATAAGTCCTTGGTATACTTTGTCTGAGAGACAAATGTACCTTCCTTAGTTTGCTTGATTTGCAACCCAAGAAAGAACTTGAGTTCACTCATCATAGACATCTCAAACTTCTATGACATTAGCTTTCCAAACTTTTCACTAAAGAGAGGGTTAGTTGAAGCAAATATGATGTCATCAACATAAATTTGGCATACAAATAGTTCTCCATTAACCCTTTTAGTAAAAAGAGTAGAGTCAATTTTACCAATTTCAAAACCACTTGTAGTAAGGAACTTGGTCAAGCATTTATACCATGCTCTAGGAGCTTGTTTAAGACCATAAAGAGCTTTGTGAAGTTTGTAAACATGATTTGGTTTCTTAGGATTGACAAAGCCGGGAGGTTGTTTGACATAAACTTCCTCCTCTATTTCTCCATTTAGAAAAGCACTCTTAATGTCCATTTGGTACAAGGTGATATTATGGTGATTAGCATAGGCAAGTAAGATGCGAATGGACTCAAGTCTAGCAACGGGAGCATACGTCTCACCATAGTCCATACCTTCGACTTGTGTGTATCCTTGGGCGACGAGACGTGCTTTGTTGCGGACCACTTGTCCATCTTCATCTTGCTTGTTGTGAAACACCCATTTGGTACCAATGATGTTGTGGTTGTTGTCGGGCTTCTCAACCAATGTCCAAACTTGGTTTCTCTCAAAATTATGTAGCTCTTCATGCATAGCGTTTATCCAATCCGGATCTTCCAATGCTTCTTCAACCTTCATTGGTTCAATGCTAGAGATGAATGAATAGTTTTCACAAAAGTTAGCTAAACGAGTTTTTGAGCGAGTGATTCTCCCGGTTTGTATATCATTGAGGATTTGCTCGACGGGATGATCTTTGGCAATTCTTGCTCGAACTCGTGAGAGCTTTTGCTTGGGTCTTCGTTGAACATCTTCTTCATCTTGTTCTTCTTCTTGGCCTTCTTCATTGTTGACGTCGTCGCTCTCTTGTCGTGGTGGAGAAGGAGGTTGTTGATGTTCGTCTTGACGTATTTCCTCGTTTTCTTCATCTTGATGTGTCCCACTTGTGGATGCTTCCGTGTCGATTCTTGGTTCACCTTGTCGTGAAGTAGAAGCTTCCACTTGGACGGATGAAGTACTCTCCTTCACCTCCGTTGGACGAATTTTGCCAATGGACAAGTCTCGAATTGCTTCTGAAGGGTCTTTGTCTCCTACATCAATTGGCAATTGCTCTACTTGCGAGCCATTAGATTCATCAAACTTCACATCTACCGTCTCTTCAACCTTTCGGGTGAAATTGTTGTAGACACGGTAAGTGTGAGAGTTTGATCCATAACCAAGTAGAAAACCTTCATGAGATTTAGGAGCAAACTTTGAACGACGATGCTTATCAAGAATGTAGCACTTTGAGCCGAATACTCGAAAGTATCCAACTTGGGGTTTGTTACCGGTGAGAAGCTCGTATGCCGTCTTGCCGAGTAGCTTGTGAAGATATAAGCGATTTGTTGCGTGACAAGCTGTCTCGGCCGCTTCTGCCCAAAAGTGCTTTGGCGTCTTGTATTCATCAAGCATCGTTCTTGCCATTTCAATGAGCGTCCGGTTCTTCCTCTCAACAACTCAATTTTGTTGAGGTGTGTACGTGGCCGAGAACTCGTGTGAAATCCCTTCTTCGTCAAGAAAGGTGTCCACATTTGTGTTCTTGAACTCCGTTCCGTTGTCACTCTGAACCTTCTTGATCTTCACATCAAACTGATTTTGGGCCTTCCTAGCGAAGTTTCTGAAGATCTTCTGGACCTGTGACTTGTCATTAAGAAAGAACACCCACGTAAATCTTGAAAAATCATCAACTATAACTAGACCAAAAGAATTTCCACCGAGACTCTTGTAGGCGTTGGGACCAAAAAGATCCATGTGAAGTAGCTCGAGTGGCCTCCTTGTGGTCATGATGTTCTTCACGGGATGTCTTCCTCCAACCTGTTTACCTGCTTGACAAGCACTGCAAAGTCTATCCTTATCAAATATGACATTGTTAACTCCAAGGATATGATTTCCTTTAATAAGCTTGTCAAGGTTTCTCATGCCAACGTGACCTAGTCGTCTATGCCACAACCAACCTTTTGAGGATTTAGCAACAAAGCAAGTTTTAGGTTGTGCCTTTTTAGAGAAATCGACAATGTAAAGATCACCTCTACGCATACCCGTAAAGACCATTTTATGATTGTCTCGATGAAATACTTGGCAATCTACCTCAGTAAATAGGACATTCAAACCGAAATCAGCAAGTCTAGATACTGAAAGTAAGTTGTAGCCAAGAGATTCAACGAGCATGACATTTTGAATGGAACTATCATGTGAGATGGCCACCTTACCAAGGCCAACCACTTTACCCTTTGAATTATCACCAAAGGTGACATATTTTCGAGGGCCGTTGTTTCAGCAAGCTCACGAAACATCTCTTCATCTCCGGTCATATGATCAGTACATCCACTATCAAGAACCCATTCCTTTCCTCCTGATTCATATCCCCGAAGATTTGCCATAAGACCAAAATGTCTCATTGCATCATCTAGATCAAAGTCACTATCATCATCATCATAATATTCATGTTCATCATGATCTTGTGACTCATCATTTCCTAGAGAGGGCAATTCATTAGATAAATGATCAAAGTGGTTACTTTTATGAATTCTTATAGCTTTGAATATGATATCATTAATGATTCCAACATCTCCTTTAGCATGCTTAAGATTGGCAGGTTCAAGAAGACATTTACCAAAACTAGGATCACTAGAGTTCATCTTACTCAAGGCAATAGATTTATGGAGAATTTCATCCAAAGTTTTTAAGGAATGATTGGGAAACCGTTCCTCAAGAAATTTCCATATAGTATAGGCGCAATTTTGAGTAGGCAAACTAGCAATCAAATTTTTGGGCAATCCTCTAATGATGAGCTCAATAGTTCTAAGATTGTGAATCATGTCAATATCTTCATCTAGGGTAGGATGCAAGGGATCAATATGGGGTGCACAAGGGCTAGCAATATACTTGTTCAAATGATATTGATTGAAGATTACAAGCATCTCATTTTTCCACTCATGAAAATACTTTCCATCAAGAATAGGCACTCTATGTCTAAGACTCCCTAGAGTAGACACATCCATCTTCCTCCAATGGTGATTAAACCAAGGCAATGGAGACCAAAGCTCTGATACCACTTGTAGGATCTAGAAGTAGATGTGTCTAGAGGGGGGGTGATTAGACACTTAGTGCTAAAGTTGCAATTTTTAAGCTTTTTCGGTTTAAGTGGAGTTTAGGCACAATTTCAACACACACAATACATATCAAGCAAGCATGCAAAGAGTATATGAGCAGCGGAACGTAAAGCATGCAACTTTCAAGAATGTAAAGGGAAGGGTTCGGAGAGATCAAGCGCAATTGGAGACACGGATGTTTTTCCCGTGGTTCGGATAGGTGGTGCTATCCTACATCCACGTTGATGGAGACTTCAACCCACAAAGGGTAACGGTTGCGCGAGTCCACACAGGGCTCCACCCAAGGGCAACGGTTGCGCGAGTCTACACAGGGCTCCACCCACGAAGGGTCCACGAAGAAGCAACCACCCACAAAGGGTCCATGAAGAAGCAACCTTGTCTATCCCACCATGGCCATCGCCCACACAGGACTTGCCTCACTAGCGGTAGATCTTCACGAAGTAGGCGATCTCCTTGCCCTTACAAACTCCTTGGTTCAACTCCACAATCTTGTCGGAGGCTCCCAAGTGACACCTAGCCAATCTAGGAGACACCACTCTCCAAGAAGTAACAAATGGTGTGTAGGTAATGAACTCCTTGCTCTTGTGCTTCAAATGATAGTCTCCCCAACACTCAACTCTCTCTCATAGGATTTGGATTTGGTGGAAAGAGGGTTTTTTGTGGAAAGCAACTTGGGAAGGCTAGAGATCAAGATTCATATGGTAGGAATGGAATGTCTTGATCTCAACACATGAGTAGGTGGTTCTCTCTCAGAACATATGAGTTGGAATGATGTGTGTGTTTTGATGGCTCTCTCTTTGAATGAGAAGGAGGTGGAGGGGTATATATAGCCTCCACACAAAATCCAACCGTTACACAGTTTTCCAATCTCGGTGGGACCGAATAAATAAACTCGGTCGGACCGAAAATGTAAACCTAGTGACCGTTAAAGATTTCGGTGGGACCGACTGGATCAACTCAGTGGGACCGATGTGCTAGGGTTAGGGTAAATCCAAAACTCGGTTTGATCGATTACTCAAACTCGGTGGGACCGATTTGGGTAATAAGTGAAACTAAGATTTGGTAAAGCAAACTCGGTGGTACCAATTGCATATCTCGGTGGGACCGAGAATATTGCAATGGGTAACAGAGAGTTTGCAAGCCCATCTCGGTGAGACCGAGATCCCATCGGTAAGACCGAACTGATTAGGGTTTGGCAGTGGCTTATGACAGGTGAAACTCGGTGGCGCCGGATAGGAAGAATCGGTAGGACCGAGTTTGGCTTAGGGTTTAGGTCATATGTGGATATGGGAAAGTAGTTGAGGATTTTGGAGCATATCATTAAGCACATGAAGCAAGAGGCTCATTAAGCAACACCTCATCCCTCCTTGATAGTATTGGCTTTTCCTATGGACTCAATGTGATCTTGGATCACTAAAATGTAAAAGTGAAGAGTCTTGAGCTTGAAGCTTTAGCCAATCCCTTGTCCTTAGCATCTTGAAGGAGTTCCCACAACCTTTAGTCCATGCCACTCCATTATTGAACTTATCTGAAACATGCTAGATAGAAGTGTTAGTCCAACAAGAGATATGTTGTCATCAATTATCAAAACCACCTAGGGAGCACTTGTGCTTTCAATGCCAACTCAACAAACACCATCAGAGACACCTGTAGAGCATCTTTATAATCACCCAGTAACGTTGTGATGTTTGATAGCACACAAGGTGCTCCTCCGGTATTCGAGAGTTGCATAATCTCATAGTCATATGAACATGTATAAGTCATGAAGAAAGCAATAGCAATAAAACTAAACGATCTTTATGCTAAGCTAATGCGTGGGTCTTGTCCATCACATCATTTTCTAATGATGTGATCCCGTTCATCAAATGACAACACATGTCTATGGTTAGGAAACTTAACCATCTTTGAATAACGAGCTAGTCAAGTAGAGGCATACTAGGGACACTAAGTTTTGTCTATGTATTCACACATGTACTAAGTTTCTGGTTAATACAATTCTAGCATGAATAATAAACATGTATCATGATATAAGGAAATATAAATAACAACTTTATTATTGCCTCTAGGGCATATTTCCTTCACGAGAGGCACTTCCCCGAGCTCTCTGCCCATCGCGGTTGTTTGGTTCTCCTACGCGGGATTATTTCTAGCGGCCGGGTGGGCTGGCCAGAGGCCTCGTCGTCCTGTTGCACCCGGCTAGTTTGATTATCGTGGCTGATCATTTGTGTGACTGCTTGGTTGTTTGGGTGCGCGCAGTTTATGTGCTACTTGATTATTGTGTTCGCCTATGCCGGGGACGTCCGTGTGCCTGGTCACGGGACAATTAGGCCCACACATCCAGACCCTCCAGGTACGGACGTGGATCCTCTGACTTAGAAATCCCTGCCATACCCTGTTGGGGAACGTAGCAGAATTTTAAAATTTTCTACGCATCACCAAGATCAATCTATGGAGTCATCTAGCAACGAGGGAAAGAGGAGTGCATCTACATACCCTCGTAGATCGCGCGCGGAAGCGTTCAAGAGAACGGGGTTGATGGAGTCGTACTCGTCGTGATCCAAATCATCGATGACCTAGCGCCGAACGGACGGCACCTCCGCGTTCAACACACGTACGGTTGGGAAGACGTCTCCTCCAACTTGATCCAGCAAGGGGGGAGGAGAGGTTGATGAAGATCCAGCAGCACGACGGCGTGGTGGTGGAAGCAACGGTGATCTCGGCAGGGCTTCGCCAAGCTCAGGGAGAGGGAGGAGTGTCACGGGAGGAAGAGGGAGGCGCCAGGGGCTAGAGTGCGGCTGCCCTCCCTCCCCCCACTATATATAGGACACCTAGGGGGGCGCCGGCCCTAGGAGATCCAATCTCCAAGGGGGTGCGACGGCCAAGGGGGTGGCTTGCCCCCCAAGCCAAGTGGGGCGCCCCCCACCCCTAGGGTTTCCAACCCTAGGCGCAGGAGAGGCCCATGGGGGCGCACCATCCCACTAGGGGCTGGTTCCCCTCCCACTTTAGCCCATGGGGCCCTCCGGGACAGGTGGCCCCACCCGGTGGACCCCCAGGACCCTTCCGGTGGTCCCGGTACAATACCGATTACCCCCGAAACCTTCCCGATGGTCGAAACTTGACTTCCTATATATAAATCTTCACCTCCGGACCATTCCAGAACTCCTTGTGACATCCGGGATCTCATCTGGGACTCCGAACAACTTTCAGGTTACCGTATACTAATATCTCAACAACCTTAGCGTCACCGAACCTTAAGTGTGTAGACCCTATGGGTTCGGGAGACACGCAGACATGACCGAGACGACTCTCCGGTCAATAACCAATAGCGGGATCTGGATACCCATGTTGGCTCCCACATGCTCCCCGACGATCTCATCGGATGAACCACGATGTCGAGGATTCAATCAATCCGTATACAATTCCCTTTGTCAATCGGTACGTTACTTGCCCGAGACTCGATCGTCGGTATCCCAATACCTCGTTCAATCTCGTTACTGGCAAGTCACTTTACTCGTACCATAATGCATGATCCCGTGATCAACCACTTGGTCACATTGAGCTCATTATGATGATGCTTTACCGAGTGGGCCCAGAGATACCTCTCCGTCATACGGAGTGACAAATCCCAGTCTCGATTCATGCCAACCCAACAGACACTTTCAGAGATACCTATAGTGTACCTTTATAGTCACCCAGTTACATTGTGACATTTGGCACACCCAAAGCACTCCTACGGTATTCGGGAGTTGCACGAGCTCATGGTCTAAGGAAATGATACTTGACATTCGGAAAAGCTATAGCAAACGAACTACACGATCTTTGAGCTATGCTTAGGATTGGGTCTTGTCCATCACATCATTCTCCTAATGATGTGATCTCGTTATCAATGACATCCAATGTCCATAGTCAGGAAACCATGACTATCTTTTGATCAACAAGCTAGTCAACTAGAGGCTCACTAGGGACGTGTTGTGGTCTATGTATTCACACATGTATTACGATTTCCGGATAACACAATTATAGCATGAATAATAGACAATTATCATGAACAAAGAAATATAATAATAACCATTTTATTATTGCCTCTAGGGCATATTTCCAACAGTCTCCCACTTGCACTAGAGTCAATAGTCTAGTTACATTGTGATGAATCAAACACCCATGCAGTTCTGGTGTTGATCATGTTTTGCTCTAGGGAGAGGTTTAGTCAACGGATCTGCCACATTCAGGTCCGTATGTACTTTACAAATATCTATGTCTCCATTTTGAACACTTTCACGAATGGAGTTGAAGCGACGCTTGATATGCCTGGTCTTCCTATGAAACCTGGGCTCCTTGGCAAGGGCAATAGCTCCAGTTTTGTCACATAAGAGAGTCATCGGGCCCGACGCATTGGGTATGACTCCTAGGTCGGTAATGAACTCCTTCACCCAGATTGCCTCTTGTGCTGCCTCCGAGGCTGCCATGTACTCCGCTTCACATGTAGATCCCGCCACAACGCTTTGCTTGCAACTGCACCAGCTTACTGCCCCACCATTCAAAATATACACGTATCCGGTTTGTGACTTAGAGTCATCCAGATCTGTGTCGAAGCTAGCATCGACGTAACCCTTTACGACGAGCTCTTCGTCACCTCCATAAAATAGAAACATATCCTTAGTCCTCTTCAGGTACTTCAGGATATTCTTGACCGTTGTCCAGTGTTCCATGCCGAGATTACTTTGGTACCTTCCTACCAAACTTACGGCAAGGTTTACATCAGGTCTGGTACACAGCATAGCATACATGATAGACCCTATGGCCGAGGCATAGGGGACGACACTCATCTTTTCTCTATCTTCTGCCGTGGTCGGGCATTGAGCCGTGCTCAATCTCGTACCTTGCAATACAGGCAAGAACCCCTTCTTTGACTGATCCATTTTGAACTTCTTCAATATCTTGTCAAGGTACATACTCTGTGAAAGACCAATGAGGCGTCTCGATCTATCTCTATAGATCTTGATGCCTAATATATAAGCAGCTTCTCCAAGATCCTTCATTGAAAAACACTTGTTCACATAGGCCTTTATGCTTTCCAAGAATTCTATATCATTTCCCATCAACAGTATGTCATCCACATACAATATGAGAAATGCTATAGAGCTCCCACTCACTTTCTTGTAAATGCAGGCTTCTCCATAAGTCTGCGTAAACCCAAATGCTTTGATCATCTCATCAAAACGAATGTTCCAACTCCGAGATGCTTGCACCGGCCCATAAATCGAGCGTTGGAGCTTGCACACCTTGTCAGCATTCTTAGGATCGACAAAACCTTCCGGCTGCATCATATACAATTCTTCCTTAAGGAAACCATTAAGGAATGCCGTTTTGACGTCCATTTGCCATATCTCATAATCATAGAATGCGGCAATTGCTAACATGATTCGGATGGACTTCAGCTTCGCTACGGGTGAGAAAGTCTCATTGTAGTCAACCCCTTGAACTTGTCGATAACCCTTAGCGACAAGCCGAGCTTTATAGATGGTTACATTACCATCCGCGTATGTCTTCTTCTTAAAGATCCATTTATTTTCTATGGCTCGCCGATCATCAGGCAAGTCAGTCAAAGTCCATAATTCGTTTTCATACATGGATCCTATCTTGGATTTCATGGCTTCCAGCCATTTGTCGGAATCTGGGCCCGCCATCGCTTCTTCATAGTTCGAAGGTTCACTATTGTCTAACAACATGATTTCTAGGACAGGGTTGCCGTACCACTCTGGTGCGGAACGTGTCCTTGTGGACCTATGAAGTTCAGTAGCAACTTGATCTGAAGTTTCATGATCATCATCATTAACTTCCTCTCTAGTCGGTGCAGGCACCTCAGGAACAATTTCTTGAGCTGCGCCACTTACCGGTTCAAGAGGTAATACTTCATCGAGTTCTACTTTCCTCGCACTTATTTCTTTCGAGAGAAACTCTTCCTCTAGAAAGGATCCATTCTTGGCAACAAAGATCTTGCCTTCGGATCTGAGGTAGAAGGTATACCCAATAGTTTCTTTAGGGTATCCTATGAAGACGCATTTTTCCGACTTGGGTTCGAGCTTTTCAGGTTGAAGTTTCTTGACATAAGCATCGCATCCCCAAACTTTTAGAAATGACAGCTTAGGTTTCTTCCCAAACCATAATTCATACGGTGTCGTCTCAACGGATTTTGACGGAGCCCTATTTAAAGTGAATGCGGCAGTCTCTAAAGCATAGCCCCAAAATGACAGCGGTAAATCGGTAAGAGACATCATAGATCGCACCATATCCAATAGAGTGCGATTACGACGTTCGGACACACCATTACGCTGAGGTGTTCCAGGCGGCGTGAGTTGTGAAACTATTCCACATTTCCTTAAGTGTGTGCCAAATTCATGACTCAAGTATTCTCCCCCACGATCTGATCGCAAGAACTTGATTTTCCTGTCACGTTGATTCTCAACCTCACTCTGAAATTCCTTGAACTTTTCAAAGGTCTCAGACTTGTGTTTCATTAAGTAGACATACCCATATCTACTCAAGTCATCAGTGAGGGTGAGAACATAACGATAGCCACCGCGAGCCTCAACACTCATTGGACCGCACACATTAGTATGTATGATTTCTAATAAGTTGGTTGCTCGCTCCATTGTTCCTGAGAACGGAGTCTTGGTCATTTTACCCATGAGGCATGGTTCGCACGTGTCAAATGATTCGTAATCAAGAGACTCCAAAAGTCCATCTGCATGGAGCTTCTTCATGCGTTTGACACCTATGTGACCAAGGCGGCAGTGCCACAAGTATGTGGGACTATCATTATCAACCTTACATCTTTTGGTATTCACACTATGAATATGTGTAACATTATGCTCGAGATTTATTAAGAATAAACCGTTCACCAGCGGAGCATGACCATAAAACATATCTCTCATATAAATAGAACAACCATTATTCTCGGATTTAAATGAGTAGCCATCTCGAATTAAACGAGATCCTGATACAATGTTCATGCTCAAAGCTGGCACTAAATAACAATTATTGAGGTTTAAAACTAATCCCGTAGGTAAATGTAGAGGCAGCGTGCCGACGGCGATCACATCGACCTTGGAACCATTCCCGACGCGCATCGTCACCTCGTCCTTCGCCAGTCTCCGCTTATTCCGCAGCTCCTGCTTTGAGTTACAAATATGAGCAACCGCACCGGTATCAAATACCCAGGAGCTACTACGAGCACTGGTAAGGTACACATCAATTACATGTATATCGCATATACCTTTAGTGTTGCCGGCCTTCTTGTCCGCTAAGTATTTGGGGCAGTTCCGCTTCCAGTGACCACTTCCCTTGCAATAAAAACACTCAGTCTCAGGCTTGGGTCCATTCTTTGACTTCTTCCCGGCAGCTTGCTTACCGAGCGCGGCAACTCCCTTGCCGTCCTTCTTGAAGTTCTTCTTACCCTTGCCTTTCTTGAACTTAGTGGTTTTATTCACCATCAACACTTGATGTTCCTTTTTGATTTCCACCTCTGTTGATTTCAGCATTGAATATACCTCAGGAATGGTCTTTTCCATCCCCTGCATATTGAAGTTCATCACAAAGCTCTTGTAGCTCGGTGGAAGCGACTGAAGGATTCTGTCAATGACCGCGTCATCCGGGAGATTAACTCCCAGCTGAGTCAAGCGGTTATGCAACCCAGACATTTTGAGTATGTGCTCACTGACAGAACTATTCTCCTCTATCTTACAACTGAAGAACTTGTCGGAGACTTCATATCTCTCGACCCGGGCATGAGCTTGGAAAACCATTTTCAGCTCTTCGAACATCTCATATGCTCCGTGACGCTCAAAACGCTTTTGGAGCCCCGGTTCTAAGCTGTAAAGCATGCCGCACTGAACGAGGGAGTAATCATCAGCACGTGACTGCCAAGCATTCATAACGTCTTGGTTCTCTGGGATGGGTGCGTCACCTAGCGGTGCTTCTAGGACATAATCTTTCTTGGCAGCTATGAGGATGATTCTCAGGTTCCGGACCCAGTCCGTATAGTTGTTGCCATCATCTTTCAGCTTGGTTTTCTCTAGGAACGCGTTGAATTTGAGGGCAACATTAGCGTGGGCCATTTGATCTACAAGACATAGTGTAAAGATTTTAGACTAATTTCATGATAATTAAGTTCATCTAATCAAATTATTCAATGAACTCCCACTCAGATAGACATCCCTCTAGTCATCTAAGTGAAACATGATCCGAGTTAACTAGGCCGTGTCCGATCATCACGTGAGATGGACTAGTCAACATCGGTGAACATCTTCATGTTGATCGTATCTTCTATACGACTCATGCTCGACCTTTCGGTCTTCCGTGTGTTTGAGGCCATGTCTGTACATGCTAGGCTCGTCAAGTCAACCTAAGTGTATTGCGTGTGTAAATCTGGCTTACACTCATTGTATTCGAACGTTAGAATCTATCACACCCAATCATCACGTGGTGCTTTGAAACAATGAACCTTCGCAATGGTGCACAGTTAGGGGGAACACTTTCTTGAAATTATTACGAGGGATCATCTTATTTAAGCTACCGTCGTTCTAAGCAAATAAGATGTAAAACATGATAAACATCACATGCAATCAAATAGTGACATGATATGGCCAACATCATTTGCTCCTTTTGATCTCCATCTTCGGGGCTCCATGATCATCGTTGTCACCGACATGACACCATGATCTCCATCATCGTGTCTTCTTGAAGTTGTCTCGTCATCTATCACTTCTACTACTATGGCTAACGCTTTAGCAATAAAGTAAAGTAATTACATGACGTTTATGTTGACACGCAGGTCATAAATAAATAAAGACAACTCCTATGGCTCCTGCTAGTTGTCATACTCATCGACATGCAAGTCGTGATTCCTATTACAAGAACATGATCAATCTCATACATCACATATACCATTCATCACATCCTTTTGGCCATATCACATCACACGGCACATGCTGCAAAACAAGTTAGACGTCCTCTAATTGTTGTTGCAAGTTTTTACATGGCTGCTATAGGTTTCTAGCAAGAACATTTCTTACCTACGCCAAAACCACAACGTGATATGCCAATTTCTATTTACCCTTCATAAGGACCCTTTTCATCGAATCCGATCCGACTAAAGTGGGAGAGACAGACACCCACTAGCCACCTTATGCAACTAGTGCATGTCAATCGGTGGAACCAGTCTCACGTAAGCGTACGTGTAAGGTCGGTCCGGGCCGCTTCATCCCACGATGCCGCCAAATCAAGATAAGACTAGTAACGGCGAGCAAATTGACAATATCGACGCCCACAACTGCTTTGTGTTCTACTCGTGCATAGAAACTACGCATAGACCTAGCTCATGATGCCACTGTTGGGGAACGTCGCAGAATTTTAAAATTTTCTACGCATCACCAAGATCAATCTATGGAGTCATCTAGCAACCAGGAAGAGAGGAGTGCATCTACATACCCTTGTAGATCGCGCGCGGAAGCGTTCAAGAGAACGGGGTTGATGGAGTTGTACTCGTCGTGATCAAATCACCGATGACCTAGCGCCGAACGGACAGCACCTCCGCGTTCAACACACGTACGGTTGGGAAGACGTCTCCTCCAACTTGATCCAGCAAGGGGGAAGGAGAGGTTGATGAAGATCCATCAGCACGACGGCGTGGTGGTGGAAGCAACGGTGATCTCGGCAGGGCTTCGCCAAGCTCAGGGAGAGGGAGGAGTGTCACGGGAGGGAGAGGGAGGCGCCAGGGGCTAGGGTGCGGCTGCCCTCCCTCCCCCACTATATATAGGACCCCTAGGGGGGCGCCGGCCCTAGGAGATCCAATCTCCAAGTGGGGGCGGCGGCCAAGGGGGTGGCTTGCCCCCCAAGCCAAGTGGAGCGCCCCCCACCCCTAGGGTTTCCAACCCTAGGCGCAGGAGAGGCCCATGGGGGGCGCACCAGCCCACTAGGGGCTGGTTCCCCTCCCACTTTAGCCCATGGTGCCCTCCGGGATAGGTGGCCCCACCCGGTGGACCCCCGGGACCCTTCCGGTGGTCCCGGTACAATACCGATTACCCCCGAAACCTTCCCGATGGCCGAAACTTGACTTCCTATATATAAATCTTCACCTCCGGACCATTCCGAAACTCCTCGTGACGTCCGGGATCTCATCCGGGACTCCGAACAACTTTCGGGTTACCGTATAATAATATCTCAACAACCTTAGCGTCACCGAACCTTAAGTGTGTAGACCCTACGGGTTCGGGAGACACGCAGACATGACCGAGACGACTCTCCGGTCAATAACCAACAACGGGATCTGGATACCCATGTTGGCTCCCACATGCTCCTCGATGATCTCATCAGATGAACCACGATGTCGAGGATTCAATCAATCCGTATACAATTCCCTTTGTCAATCGGTACGTTACTTGCCCGAGACTCGATCGTCGGTATCCCAATACCTCGTTCAATCTCATTACCGGCAAGTCACTTTACTCGTACCGTAATGCATGATCCCGTAATCAACCACTTGGTCACATTGAGCTCATTATGATGATGCATTACCGAGTGGGCCCAGAGATACCTCTCCGTCATACGGAGTGACAAATCCCAGTCTCGATTCGTGCCAACCCAACAGACACTTTCAGAGATACCTGTAGTGTACCTTTATAGTCACCCAGTTACGTTGTGACGTTTGGCACACCCAAAGCACTCCTACGGTATCCGGGAGTTGCACAATCTCATGGTCTAAGGAAATGATACTTGACATTCGAAAAAGCTATAGCAAACGAACTACACGATCTTTGAGCTATGCTTAGGATTGGGTCTTGTCCATCACATCATTCTCCTAATGATGTGATCCCGTTATCAATGACATCCAATGTCCATAATCAGGAAACCATGACTATCTTTTGATCAATAAGCTAGTCAACTAGAGGCTCACTAGGGACGTGTTGTGGTCTATGTATTCACACATGTATTACGATTTCCGGATAACACAATTATAGCATGAATAATAGACAATTATCATGAACAAAGAAATATAATAATAACCATTTTATTATTGCCTCTAGGGCATATTTCCAACATACCCTGCCTTTGAGTCACTGACAGGTGGGCCCCATGCTCTATGGGACCCATGTGTCAGTTTCTCAAAGATAGGCTAGCCCACGACAGGGGATCCTCGTCCCTCCGGGTATGCCCATGCGTCCGAGCACGTAAGTACAATGGCATGCAAGATGTAGAGTATTACCTCACCATGAGAATTTGGATCTGTGTAAATCCACATTTCGTGTGTAACCTATTCTGATCCTCTATGCGCTCCCGCCTCATGAGCAACCCTATGCAAGGATCTGTCGGTTTTCTACACCGTCACCACCCTTTCCAGGACCGGGGGCAATGTGAGTGACAACATGCCCATGGATCTAGCGATCTCTCTAGAAAAGTACCTAAAGACCGTTCCCTACCTCAAGTTGGACCATGATATCGAAGACCTTCTCGTTTCACTTTCGATAGTACAAAATTATGGGATGTAAACATGTGGTGTAGTGATATAATAAGAGAGGGTGACGAATAGCTCAGCCCTATTAATGACCATGTGGTATTGTGTGACAACGAGGATTTAGGACATATTAATACTACTAGTTTGCCCATAGAAAATACTGTATATTCGGAATTAACGACCATGCCATCTACCCCTATAGCTCTTGACCTCCCTCCCTAATGGAGCTGGCCAAACAAGTGTTTTTCGCGGGTCGGCCCACGATCACGCGTGCCCGGCATGTAATGGACCCAACCCGGCATGCGACTACGGGCCGTGTTTGGCTCGTGGCACTCCGTGTGCCGTGTTCGCACGAACCTTTATTTATTATTATTTTTCATCTTTTTAAAAGGTAATTGGCCCAAAAGGCTAAAAATGCCCCCAAACAGTAAAAAAAAACTCCTTTTTTGAGAAAGCACGCGGGGAGGCCGGCACACATTCCACCGTGTTGGACTGGCCTGCTAGTTAATGTGCCGTGCTCGGCCCGCGTGTCAGAATGACACGGCCCGCTTATAAACAGGCTTCCGCGCGCCGTGCCATGCCAGGCCCGTTTACGCGTGTGCTGGGTTTGGGCACCATTGCTCCATAGCGAAGAGCGGAAGGCACGGCCGCCGCCACGCAGGTCCGCCGCCGCCAACACGCTGTAGGTCCGCCGCCGGCGACATTGAAGGTAAGGTGCCCCCCGTCTAGGTTGCTTCAATCTGAAATTCACCGTCTTCTTTTGGATCCTTTGGATTATTGGAACCGATGCGTGTGCTTTCTTGATTCCTCTTAGAACAGGAGTTGGTTTCTTGTTTTGGTGATTGGGCGAAATGTGGATCCATTCTTGATTTCACCTAGAACTGGAATCAGACATTGCATCTTCCCTTTCCGTATGGAACTTTACGAGTTCGATCTAGTACGAATGAGCGATTGATTTCTTGTACATAGATATATTAACATACACGCATGTGCAATTGTTGCAGGGGCACCACAGTACACAAAGCTGAGAGCGATGGCGTCAACCACCATATCGTCCTGCGCATATCAGGCGGTGCAAGGCGCGCACCGACTGAAGATCTGTCAGTTTAGTCACGGGATTGTTGGCATGGACGTCAATGCTGATGGTTTCATCCGCTCCAGCACCTTCAGGGTTGGGGGATTCGACTGGGCTATCTTGTACTCCCTCCGTTCCAAATTACTCGTCGTGGTTTTAGTTCAAATTTGAACTAAAACCACGACGAGTAATTTGGAACAGAGGGAGTACTACCCAGAGGGTTATGGCGACGACAGTGAGGGATTCATATCAGTTTTTGTTGAGTTCATGAGCAAGTATGGGCAGGCACCAGCGGTCGTCGACATAAGACTGATTGATCAAGTCACTGGAAAGCCCAAATCATTATTGTCAAGTGTATTCTTTGAATTGGATGAGGAGCCGTTTGGATTCAAGTCTGACAGCTTCACAGAGGCTACCTGGGGTAAGGAGAGGTGTATAAGAAGGGGGCAAATTTGACAAATCTGACCTATAGACGAAATCAAATCACAGAATGAACTGTCCGTCAAACTATTTCACGCAGCTGACCCGTGGCGCCTAGCTCTCAGGCGCTGCACTAGTGCAACGCCCGGGAGCTAGGCGCTGCACTGTATAGTGTGGCGCCTAGCTCTCAGGCGCTGCACTAGTGCAACGCCCGGGAGCTAGGCGCTGCACTGTATAGTGTGGCGCCTAGCTCTCAGGCGCTGCACACTGTTTTAGTAATTTTCGGGTATGACGCTGGCCGTGTAGCGCCTATCTGTGAGGCGTTGCACAGTGTAGTGTGGCGCCGTCGTGGCGGGCGCTACACAAAAGGGTCAGGCGTGTGAAATAGTTTCACGGGCAGTTCATTCCGTGATTTGATTTCGTCTATAGGTCAGATTTGTCAAATTTGCCTAAGAAGGGAGGCGTTGGAGGATTCAGTGTATGTCCGAGATGATTGCCTTGTGATTGAATGTGTCATCACTGTTTGAGGCCAATTAAGGGTGTCTGAAACCAAACCATTGCGTGAAATTGATGTGCCTCCCCCTAACGCACTACAGCATTTTCGCAAGATGTTGGAGGATACGTCCACAGCAGATGTGACCTTCAACGTTGAACAAGAAACATTTGCTGCCCACAGAGCGGTGCTTGCTGCGCGGTCACCTGTCTTCCGGAAGCAGTTCAGCGAACCCATGAAGGAGAAGAAGATGAGCCGCATAACCATCAACTCTGTGGAACCAGCGGTTTTCAAGGCTCTTCTCCATTTCATTTACACCGATTCCTTGCCTGTGATGGATGATTTCAGTAGAGCTGAAAGCAATGCTGTTTTCCAGCATCTACTTGCAGCAGCGGATCAATATGGTTTAGAGAGATTGAAGCTTATGTGTGCACACACCTTGGTTATGAACCTTAATGTGGAGAATGTGGCTAGTGCACTATGGCTAGCTGATAAGTACAATTGCCAGAAGCTTAAAGAAGCTTGCGTCAATTTTATGGCCCCTTCCAACAGAGTCGATGCTGTGGTGGCAAGCCAAGGGTACCAGCTTCTGAAAAGAGGTTCCCCCTCTCCATTAGCAGATGTGTGGGAGAAGAGGAGCCGTGCTCGCCAAAGCTTTCTTTAGAGCAGATCCAAAAGCTACAATGCTAGATTATGAGTGCTTCTGTCAGCAGAATGACTGGTATGATGAAAGCAGTTCCACCAAAATTTATTATGCGTATCTAGATCCTATGCTTTGAGAAATCATCTAAGCAGTCCCCTGGTAACTCTTTAGCTTTTTGCGAGAAACTACTAATGTCATGTTGGTCATGTATAGCTGTGAAATGTTGATCTTTAGATGCATTCTTGGGTCAATTTAGCGGATATGCTCCAGCAAGTATGTTCCAAATGATGTGTGATCTGTTGATTTGCAGCTTGTTTTGATTTGGTCCACCTTACGCACTTTTTGAATTGCTTTGGTCCTTCGCTCTGTTTTGCAACGCACGGTTCAGCTTACCACTGTTGATCTCTTCATATAAAAGATGGATTGTGTTTGTCGCTCAGGACATCTGCTGTCACATGACTGCTGACTGCTCAATGAATGTTGACTTCTGCTGATTTAGTTGATACTCCGTGTATGATAAAGAAGATGGATAATGTTAGTTCATTATTGGAGTACCACTTAATCACAGGGTGCTAACAGTTCTGAAGGTATTGGACCCTGTACTATCCGGAGAGATGCATCCTACTGCCATAAGCTGATTGTTGCCATTTCCCTCCTTTTACAGATGCACTACAAATTTCTTTATTACATATATTCATTACTTTAATTTGAAATGGACCTGTTATCTCTGTTCAAGTTGTCAATAACTTTGAGCAATATGCTGTTTTCCTGTTTCATTATCCAGAGTGCATTTTCTGTTTTGACCGACCGCTCATGTGAAAACATTTAACTTGGGGATGTCTATTGTTTGCTTTTCGCTCTTTCCACGAAACGGTTTTGCAAATGTAAATGATTTGATTAATCCAAACATAAACCGGTGTGATGAAGATCTTGGTACTCAGATGTTCTGGTTTGTTGATGTGCATAATCCTCTCTATCCCGCTAGCTGATTACCAAGTGGAAGATTTTGTGGCATGGTCTCTTACTAGATCATGCATGTTCTTGGTGAAGTCGGCTTACCATGTTGAATTGGAGGCTCATATCGGCAGAAAATAAACCAAAGGGTACTTGCGGAAGGAACAAACCCACGTCCAATACGGGCCACTATTTGGAAACTAAAGTTTTGAGCAAAGTTGAAAAAATTATATGGAGAATTATGCCCTGCTGTTTTAATCTTGCAAATAGACATTCGAAGGTCACTGGTTGATGTCTGGTTTGTGTTAGGGGTGCTGAGGATACAAAACAAACATAATGTTGTTTAAATGTGCAGTTTTGCTACATGTAAGTTGCCTGAAATTTACATTTGGGTCGGTCATTTCTTTCTTGTACTAGTACTTAGTCTGTTTTTCCTTCATTTTTGATGTATCAGATTTTGTGTGCGTGCATTTGTGTGTGTCGCCTGCTTGTAAAGGTCCTACCTGGTGTTGTCGTGTGTGACTTTGTGTATGGTGTTCGTCTCTGGTGTTCGTGCGTTGCAGGCATGTGCGTGTACGTGCACATGTGCATGTGTCTATGTTATCTGAAAATTGCTCTACGATATACTTATTTTTGCATATTGTGCTACGGCGCAAAATTTTCTATTGTCTTTTGTTTCAAGTTTTTTTTCTCTTTTTTTAGGGGAAAATCAATGCCCCTAATTCATTCTACCTTAGAGAAAAATCAGTTTCTATCTTTTTAGATTTCTACTACGTTTAGTCTTTATTATTTTTTATCAAGTGTTTTTGGTCATTTTTTCTTTTTATGTATGTGTGAATATTAGGTGTGCATGTGTAAATATATACAAAAGTATTATAAAATATGTGTGTAAATTATACTATAGTGAAAAATTGCACTATTATATGTCTATTTTTGCATTCCTAAAAATATGCAATTTTAGAACAAATTGTGTGCAAGTTTTGCCATCATTTGTTTTTAGTTTTTATTTCATTTTCTTTCTTCTATAAGGACACCAACACCACTAATTAATTCCTTCTTAGAAAAATTCCTTTTTGATTTTTTTACTATTATACATGTATACTTGCATATTAGGAAGAAGGGCAATTTCCACCTAAATTTTGTGCATATTTTGTCATCATCTATTTATTTTATTTTCTTTCTTTTGGAAGGGTAAAACAAATACCCCTTATTCATTCTACCTTAGAGAAAATTCAGTTTTTGTCTTTTTTAACTTTGTACTAGTTTTAGTCTTTATTATTGCTTATCAAGTGTTTTTAGTTATTTTTTCTTTTTCTTTATGTGTGTCAATATTAGGTGCGCGTGTGGAAATATATACAAAAGTATTATACAATATGTGTGTAAGTTATACTATAGTGCAAAATTGCACTATTATATGCCTATTTCAACATTGAAAAAAATATGCAATTTCAGTACAAATTCTCTGCAAGTTTTGTCATCACTTGTTTTTAGTTTTTATTTTCTTTTCTTACTTCTATAAGGGTAATACAGACACAAGTAATTAACCCCTTAGAAAAATTCTGTCTTAAAAACTTTCACTATTATACACATATTCTTGCATATTACGAAAAAGTGCAATTTCCATCTAAATTATGTGCAAATTTTGTCATCATGTTTTTTTTTTCATTTTCTTTCTTTCAGAAGGGTAAAATGAATGCCCCTAATTCATTCTACCTTCAAGAAAATTCAATTTCTTTTTGTCTTTTTAGCTTTGTACTAGTTTTAGTATTTATTAGTATTTTTTTGAATTATTAGTATTTATTAGTATTGTTTAACAAGTGTTTTTGTCGGGTTTTCTTTGTGCGTGTAAATATACACGTAAGTATTATACAGCATCGTGCAAACATTTTACCTTTATGTAAGCTGCCTGAAAAGTCAATTTTCTGACCGGTGATTTTTTGTCAACATTCGTTTTTTTCCTTGTGTTGTTTGATTATTTCTTGGGCTATATTTTTGACTTCCCCCTGTTTGGGACCAGTGAATTTTTCTGTTGGGCTTGAAGCCCATTACTCATTGCCTGTTACAATATGTCTATAAATCTATATACTTAATAATAAAAGGACTATTGCTTCTTACCCCCTAATTTCCGTCCGTAATTTTGGTTCACTCGACGTTAATTTGTTTTCGTCCGTCGCTCTGCTAATGTGTTTTTCGTCCGTCGGTACGCCCACTTGGGCCTCAGCCCCATCCGTCCATCCTCTTGGGCCCCAGTTCGGTCCGTCCATCCTCTTCGTCGTCACAAAAACCCGGTAAAAATAACCGAATAGATAGTCCCACATCGTTCTTTTATATACAATCCCATCGGTTCAAATATGGTTGCGAGTTGAAGACAACAAGCGCCCTGGAAGGCCTCGAAGGAGTTGGTCAGAGAAGGAACTATTGGGAGAGAAACCTGTTGGGCAACGTAGTAATTTCAAAAAATTCCTACGCACACACAGAATCATGGTGATGCATAGCAACGAGAGGGGAGAGTGTTGTCTACGTACCCTCGTAGACCGAAAGCGGAAGCGTTAGCACAACGCGGTTGATGTAGTCGTACGTCTTCACGATCTGACCGATCAAGTACCGAACGCACGGCACCTCCGAGTTCAGCACACGTTCAGCTCGATGACGTCCCTCGAACTCCGATCTAGCCGAGCTTTGAGGGAGAGTTCCGTCAGCACGACGGCGTGGTGACGATGATGATGTTCTACCGACGAAGGCTTCGCCTAAGCACCGCTACGATATTATTGAGGTGGATTATGATGGAGGGGGGCACCGCACACGACTAAGAGATCAAGAGATCAACTGTTGTGTCTTTGGGGTGCCCCCTGCCCCCGTATATAAAGGAGCAAGGGGGTGTGGCCGGCCTAGAGAGGGGCGCGCCAGGAGGAGTCCTACTCCTACCGGGAGTAGGACTCCCCCCTTTCCTTGTTGGACTAGGAGAGAGAGGGGAAAGAGGTGGAGGAGAAGAAGGAAGGGGGGGCGCCGCCCCCCTCTCCTTGTCCTATTCGGACTAGGGGGGAGGGGGCGCGGCCCATGCCCTGGCCGCCTCTCCTCTCTTTCCACCAAGGCCCACTAAGGCCCATTAAGTCCCCGGGGGGTTCCGGTAACCTCCCGGTACTCCGGTAAAATCCCGATTTCACCCGGAACACTTCCGATATCCAAACTGAAGGAAATATGCCCTAGAGGCAATAATAAAGTTATTATTTATTTCCTTATATCATGATAAAAGTTTATTATTCATGCTAGAATTGTATTAACCGGAAACATAATACATGTGTGAATACATAGACAAACAGAGTGTCACTAGTATGCCTCTACTAGACTAGCTTGTTAATCAAAGATGGTTATGTTTCCTAACCATAGACAAAGAGTTGTCATTTGATTAACAGGATCACATCATTAGTTGAATGATCTGATTGACATGACCCATTCCGTTAGCTCAGCACCCGATCGTTTAGTATGTTGCTATTGCTTTCTTCATGACTTATACATGTTCCTATGAGTATGAGATTATGCAGCTCCCGTTTGCCAGAGGAACACTTTGTGTGCTACCAAACGTCACAACGTAACTGGGTGATTATAAAGGAGCTCTACAGGTGTCTCCAAAGGTACATGTTGGGTTGGCGTATTTCGAGATTAGGATTTGTCACTCTGATTGTCGAAGAGGTATCTCTGGGCCCTCTCGGTAATGCACATCACTTAAGCCTTGCAAGCATTGCAACTAATGAGTTAGTTGCGGGATGATGTATTACAGAACGAGTAAAGAGACTTGCCGGTAACGAGATTGAAGTAGGTATGGGATACCGACGATCGAATCTCGGGCAAGTAACATACCGATGACAAAGGGAACAACGTATGTCGTTATGCGGTCTGACCGATAAAAGATCTTCGTAGAATATGTAGGAGCCGATATGAGCATCCAGGTTACGCTATTGGTTATTGACCGGAGACGTGTCTCGGTCATGTCTACATTGTTCTCGAACCCGTAGGGTCCGCACGCTTAAGGTTACGATGACAGTTATATTATGAGTTTATACATTTTGATATACCGAAGGTTGTTCGGAGTCCCGGATGTGATCACGGACATGACGAGGAGTCTCGAAATGGTCGAGACATAAAGATTGATATATTGGAAGCCTATGTTTGGATATCGGAAGTGTTCCGGGTGAAATCGGGATTTTACCGGAGTACCGGGAGGTTACCGGAACCCCCCGGGAGCTATATGGGCCTAAGTGGGCCTTAGTGGAAAAGAGAAGGGACAGCCCTAGATGGGCTGCGCGCCCCTCCCCTCCCTTGGTCCGAATAGGACAAGGAGAGGGGGCCGGCCCCCCTCTCTCTTTTCCCCCCTCCGCGAATCCTATTCCAACTAGGATTGGGGGGGGGATCCTACTCCCAGAGGGAGTAGGACTCCTCCTGGCGCGCCTCTCCTAGGCCGGCCGCACCCCCCCCCCCCCTTGAGCCTTTATATACGGAGGCAGGGGCACCCCAGAGAAACACAAGTTGATCCACGTGATCATATTCTTAGCCGTGTACGGTGCCCCCTTCCACCATAGTCCTTGATAATATTGTAGCGGTGCTTAGGCGAAGCCCTACAATAGTACATCAAGATCGTCACCACGCCGTCGTGCTGACGGAACTCTTCCCCGACACTTTGCTGGATCGGAGTCCAGGGATCGTCATCGAGCTGAACGTGTGCTAGAACTCGGAGGTGCCGTAGTTTCGGTGCTTGATCGGTCGGGCCGTGGAGACGTACGACTACATCAACTAAACGCTTCCGTTGTCGATCTACAAGGGTACGTAGATCATACTCTCCCCTCTCGTTGCTATGCATCACCATGATCTTGCATGAGTGTAGGAATTTTTTTGAAATTACTATGAAACCCAACAGTGGCATCCGAGCCTAGGATTTATATGTTGATATTATATGCACGAGTAGAACACAAGTGAGTTATGGGCGATATAAGTCATACTGCTTACCAGCATGTCATACTTTGGTTCGGCGGTATTGTTGGAAGAAGCGGCCCGGACCGACATTACGCGTACGCTTACGTGAGACTGGTTCTCCCGACGTGCTTTGCACATAGGTGGCTTGCGGGTGACAGTTTCTCCAACTTTAGTTGAACTGAGTGTGGCTATGCCCGGTCCTTGCGAAGGTTAAAACAACACCAACTTGACAAACTATCGTTATGGTTTTTGATGCGTAGGTAAGATTGGTTCTTGCTTAAGCCCGTAGCAGCCACGTAAAACATGCAACAACAAAGTAGAGGACGTCTAACTTGTTTTTGCAGGGCATGTTGTGATGTGATATGGTCAAGACATGATGCTAAATTTTATTGTATGAGATGATCATGTTTTGTAACCGAGTTATCGGCAACCGGCAGGAGCCATATGGTTGTCGCTTTATTGTATGCAATGCAATCGCGCTGTACTGCTTTACTTTATCACTAAGCGGTAGCGATAGTCGTGGAAGCATAAGATTGGCGAGACGACAACGATGCTACGATGGAGATCAAGGTGTCGCGCCGGTGACGATGGTGATCATGACGGTGCTTCGGAGATGGAGATCACAAGCACAAGATGATGATGGCCATATCATATCACTTATATTGATTGCATGTGATGTTTATCTTTTATGCATCTTATCTTGCTTTGATTGACGGTAGCATTATAAGATGATCTCTCACTAAATTATCAAGAAGTGTTCTCCCTGAGTATGCACCGTTGCGAAAGTTCTTCGTGCTGAGACACCACGTGATGATCGGGTGTGATAGGCTCTACGTTCAAATACAACGGGTGCAAAACAGTTGCACACACGGAATACTCAGGTTATACTTGACGAGCCAAGCATATACAGATATGGCCTCGGAACACGGGGACCGAAAGGTCGAGCGTGAATCATATAGTAGATATGATCAACATAGTGATGTTCACCAATGAAACTACTCCATCTCACGTGATGATCGGACATGGTTTAGTTGATTTGGATCACGTAATCACTTAGAGGATTAGAGGGATATCTATCTAAGTGGGAGAGTAATATGATTTATTGAACCTAAATTTATCATGAACTTAGTACCTAATAGTATCTTGCTTGTTTATGTATGATTATAGATAAATGGCCCGTGCTGTTGTTCCGTTGAATTTTAATGCGTTCCTTGAGAAAGCAAAGTTGAAAGATGATGGTAGCAATTACACGGACTGGGTCCGTAACTTGAGGATTATCCTCATTGCTGCACAGAAGAATTACGTCTTGGAAGCACCGCTGGGTGCCAGGCCTGCTGCTGGAGCAACACCAGATGTTGTAAACGTCTGGCAGAGCAAAGCTGATGACTACTCGATAGTTCAGTGTGCCATGCTTTACGGCTTAGAACCGGGACTTCAACGATGTTTTGAACATCATGGAGCATATGAGATGTTCCAGGAGTTGAAGTTAATATTTCAAGCAAATGCCCGGATTGAGAGATATGAAGTCTCCAATAAGTTCTATAGCTGCAAGATGGAGGAGAACAGTTCTGTCAGTGAGCATATACTCAAAATGTCTGGGTATAATAATCACTTGATTCAAATGGGAGTTAATCTTCCAGATGATTGCGTCATTGACAGAATTCTCCAATCACTGCCACCAAGCTACAAGAGCTTCGTGATGAACTATAATATGCAAGGGATGAATAAGACTATTCCCGAGCTCTTCGCAATGCTGAAAGCTGCGGAGGTAGAAATCAAAAAGGAGCATCAAGTGTTGATGGTCAACAAGACCACTAGTTTCAAGAAAAAGGGCAAAGGGAAGAAGAAGGGGAACTTCAAGAAGAACAGCAAGCAAGTTGCTGCTCAAGAGAAGAAACCCAAGTCTGGACCTAAGCCTGAAACTGAGTGCTTCTACTGCAAGCAGACTGGTCACTAGAAGCGGAACTGCCCCAAGTATTTGGCGGATAAGAAGGATGGCAAGGTGAACAAAGGTATATGTGATATACATGTTATTGATGTGTACCTTACTAATGCTCGCAGTAGTACCTGGGTATTTGATACTGGTTCTGTTGCTAATATTTGCAACTCGAAACAGGGACTACGGATTAAGCGAAGATTGGTTAAGGACGAGGTGACGATGCGCGTGGGAAATGGTTCCAAAGTCGATGTGATCGCAGTTGGCACGCTACCTCTACATCTACCTTCGGGATTAATATTAGACCTAAATAATTGTTATTTGGTGCCAGCGTTAAGCATGAACATTATATCTGGATCTTGTTTGATGCGAGGCAGTTATTCATTTAAATCAGAGAATAATGGTTGTTCTATTTATATGAGTAATATCTTTTATGGTCATGCACCCTTGAAGAGTGGTCTATTCTTATTAAATCTCGATAGTAGTAACACACATATTCATAATATTGAAACCAAAAGATGCAGAGTTGATAATGATAGTGCAACTTATTTGTGGCACTGCCGTTTAGGTCATATCGGTGTAAAGCGCATGAAGAAACTCCATACTGATGGACTTTTCGAACCACTTGATTATGAATCACTTGGTACTTGCGAACCGTGCCTCATGGTCAAGATGACTAAAACACCGTTCTCCGGTACTATGGAGAGAGCAACAGATTTGTTGGAAATCATACATACAGATGTATGTGGTCCGATGAATATTGAGGCTCGTGGCGGATATTGTTATTTTCTCACCTTCACAGATGACTTAAGCAGATATGGGTATATCTACTTAATGAAACATAAGTCTGAGACATTTGAAAAGTTCAAAGAATTTCAGAGTGAAGTTGAAAATCATCGTAACAAGAAAATAAAGTTTCTACGATCTGATCGTGGAGGAGAATATTTGAGTTACGAGTTTGGTGTACATTTGAAACAATGCGGAATAGTTTCGCAACTCACGCCACCCGGAACACCACAGCGTAATGGTGTGTCCGAACGTCGTAATCGTACTTTACTAGATATGGTGCGATCTATGATGTCTCTTACTGATTTACCGCTATCGTTTTGGGGTTATGCTTTGGAGACGGCCGCATTCACGTTAAATAGGGCACCATCAAAATCCGTTGAGACGACGCCTTATGAACTATGGTTTGGCAAGAAACCAAAGTTGTCGTTTCTGAAAGTTTGGGGCTGCGATGCTTATGTGAAAAAGCTTCAACCTGATAAGCTCGAACCCAAATCGGAGAAATGTGTCTTCATAGGATATCCAAAGGAGACTATTGGATACACCTTCTATCACAGATCCGAAGGCAAGACTTTTGTTTCTAAGTTCGGAAACTTTCTAGAGAAGGAGTTTCTCTCGAAAGAAGTGAGTGGGAGGAAAGTAGAACTTGACGAGGTAACTATACCTGCTCCCTTATTGGAAAGTAGTGCATCACAGAAAACTGTTTCCGTGACACCTACACCAATTAGTGAGGAAGCTAATGATGATGATCATGAAACTTCAGAACAAGATACTACTGAACCTCGTAGATCAACCAGAGTAAGATCCGCACCAGAGTGGTACGGTAATCCTGTTCTGGAAGTCATGCTACTAGATCATGATGAACCTACGAACTATGAAGAAGCGATGGTGAGCCCAGATTCCGCAAAATGGCTTGAAGCCATGAAATCTGAGATGGGATCCATGTATGAGAACAAAGTGTGGACTTTGGTTGACTTGCCCAATGATCGGCAAGCAATTGAGAATAAATGGATCTTCAAGAAGAAGACTGACACCGACGGTAATATTACTATCTACAAAGCTCGACTTGTCGCAAAAGGGTTTCGGCAAGTTCAAAGGATTGACTACGATGAAACTTTCTCACCCGTAGCGATTCTTAAGTCTGTCCGAATCATGTTAGCAATTGCCGCATTTTATGATTATGAAATTTGGCAGATGGATGTCAAAACTGCATTCCTGAATGGATTTCTAGAAGAAGAGTTGTATATGATGCAACCGGAGGGTTTTGTCGATCCAAAGGGAGCTAACAAAGTGTGCAAGCTCCAGCGATCCATTTATGGACTGGTGCAAGCCTCTCGGAGTTGGAATAAACGCTTTGATAGTGTGATCAAAGCATTTGGTTTTATACAGACTTTTGGAGAAACTTGTATTTACAAGAAAGTGAGTGGGAGCTCTGTAGCATTTCTGATATTATATGTGGATGACATATTACTGATCGGGAATGATATAGAATTTCTGGATAGCATAAAGGGATACTTGAATAAAAGTTTTTCAATGAAAGACCTCGGTGAAGCTGCTTACATATTAGGCATAAAGATCTATAGAGATAGATCAAGACGTTTAATTGGACTTTCACAAAGCACATACCTTGACAAAATTTTGAAGAAGTTCAAAATGGATCAAGCAAAGAAAGGGTTCTTGCCTGTGTTACAAGGTGTGAAGTTGAGTCGGACTCAATGCCCGACCACTGCAGAAGATAGAGAGAAGATGAAAGATGTTCCCTATGCTTCGGCCATAGGCTCTATCATGTATGCAATGCTGTGTACCAGACCTGATGTGTGCCTTGCTATAAGTCTAGCAGGGAGGTACCAAAGTAATCCAGGAGTGGATCACTGGACAGCGGTCAAGAACATCCTGAAGTACCTGAAAAGGACTAAGGATATGTTTCTCGTATATGGAGGTGACAAAGAGCTCATCGTAAATGGTTACGTTGATGCAAGCTTTGACACTGATCCGGACGATTCTAAATCGCAAACCGGATACGTGTTTACATTAAACGGTGGAGCTGTCAGTTGGTGCAGTTCTAAACAAAGCGTCGTGGCGGGATCTACGTGTGAAGCGGAATACATAGCTGCTTCGGAAGCAGCAAATGAAGGAGTCTAGATGAAGGAGTTCATATCCGATCTAGGTGTCGTACCTAGTACATCGGGTTCAATGAAAATCTTTTGTGACAATACTGGTGCAATTGCCTTGGCGAAGGAATCCAGATTTCACAAGAGAACCAAGCACATCAAGAGACGCTTCAATTCCATCCGGGATCTAGTCCAGGTGGGAGACATAGAGATTTGCAAGATACATACGGATCTGAATGTTGCAGACCCGTTAACTAAGCCTCTTCCATGAGCAAAACATGATCAGCACCAAGGCTCCATGGGTGTTAGAATCATTACTGTGTAATCTAGATTATTGACTCTAGTGCAAGTGGGAGACTGAAGGAAATATGCCCTAGAGGCAATAATAAAGTTATTATTTATTTCCTTATATCATGATAAAAGTTTATTATTCATGCTAGAATTGTATTAACCGGAAACATAATACATGTGTGAATACATAGACAAACAGAGTGTCACTAGTATGCCTCTACTAGACTAGCTTGTTAATCAAAGATGGTTATGTTTCCTAACCATAGACAAAGAGTTGTCATTTGATTAACAGGATCACATCATTAGTTGAATGATCTGATTGACATGACCCATTCCGTTAGCTTAGCACCCGATCGTTTAGTATGTTGCTATTGCTTTCTTCATGACTTATACATGTTCCTATGACTATGAGATTATGCAACTCCCGTTTGCCAGAGGAACACTTTGTGTGCTACCAAACATCACAACGTAACTGGGTGATTATAAAGGAGCTCTACAGGTGTCTCCAAAGGTACATGTTGGGTTGGCGTATTTCGAGATTAGGATTTGTCACTCCGATTGTCGGAGAGGTATCTCTGGGCCCTCTCGGTAATGCACATCACTTAAGCCTTGAAAGCATTGCAACTAATGAGTTAGTTGCGGGATGATGTATTACAGAACGAGTAAAGAGACTTGCCGGTAACGAGATTGAACTAGGTATGGGATACCAACGATCGAATCTCGGGCAAGTAACATACCGATGACAAAGGGAACAACATATGTTGTTATGCGGTCTGACCGATAAAAGATCTTCGTAGAATATGTAGGAGCCAATATGAGCATCCAGGTTCCGCTATTGGTTATTGACCGGAGACGTGTCTCGGTCATGTCTACATTGTTCTCGAACCCGTAGGGTCCGCAAGCTTAAGGTTACGATGACAGTTATATTATGAGTTTATACATTTTGATATACCGAAGGTTGTTCGGAGTCCCGGATGTGATCACGGACATGATGAGGAGTCTCGAAATGGTCGAGACATAAAGATTGATATATTGGAAGCCTATGTTTGGATATCGGAAGTGTTCCGGGTGAAATCGGGATTTTACCGGAGTACCGGGAGGTTACCGGAACCCCCCGGGAGCTATATGGGCCTAAGTGGGCCTTAGTGGAAAAGAGAAGGGGCAGCCCTAGATGGGCCGCGCGCCCCTCCCCTCCCTTGGTCCGAATAGGACAAGGAGAGGGGGCCGGCCCCCCTCTCTCTTTTCCCCCCTCCGCGAATCCTATTCCAACTAGGATTGGGGGGGGGAATCCTACTCCCAGAGGGAGTAGGACTCCTCCTGGCGCACCTCTCCTAGTCCGGCCGCACCCCCCCCCCCCTCGAGCCTTTATATACGGAGGCAGGGGCACCCCAGAGAAACATAAGTTGATCCACGTGATCATATTCTTAGCCGTGTGCGGTGCCCCCTTCCACCATAGTCCTCGATAATATTGTAGCGGTGCTTAGGCGAAGCCCTGCTGCAGTAGTACATCAAGATCGTCACCACGCCGTCGTGCTGACGGAACTCTTCCCCGACACTTTGCTGGATCGGAGTCCAGGGATCGTCATCGAGTTGAACGTGTGCTAGAACTCGGAGGTGTCGTAGTTTCGGTGCTTGATCGGTCGGGCCATGGAGACGTACGACTACATCAACTAAACGCTTCCGTTGTCGATCTACAAGGGTACGTAGATCATACTCTCCCCTCTCGTTGCTATGCATCACCATGATCTTGCGTGAGCGTAGGAATTTTTTTGAAATTACTACGAAACCCAACACAAACATAGGCTTCCAATATATCAATCTTCATGTGTCGACCATTTCGAGACTCCTCGTCATGTCCGTGATCACATCTGGGACTCCGAACAACCATCGGTCATCAAAACATATAAACTCATAATATAACTATCATCGAAACATTAAGCGTGCGGACCCTACGGGTTCGAGAACTATGTAGACATGATCGAGACACGTCTCCGGTCAATAACCAATAGCGGAACCTGGATGTTCATATTGGCTCCCATATATTCTACGAAGATCTTTATCGGTCAAACCGCATCACAACATACGTTGTTCCCTTTGTCATCGGCATGTTACTTGCCCGAGATTCGATCGTCGGTATCTCAATACCTAGTTCAATCTCGTTACCGGCAAGTCTCTTTATTCGTTCCGTAATACATCATCCCGCAACTAACTCATTAGTTGCAATGTTTGCAAGGCTTATAGTGATGTGCATTACTGAGTGGGCCCAGAGATACCTCTCCGACAATCGGAGTGACAAATCCTAATCTCGAAATACGCCAACCCAACAAGTACCTTCGGAGACACCTGTAGAGCACCTTTATAATCACCCAGTTACGTTGTGACGTTTGGTGGCACACAAAGTGTTCCTCCGGTAAATGGGAGTTGCATAATCTCATAGTCATAGGAACATGTATAAGTCGTGAAGAAAGCAATAGCAACAAACTAAACGATCAAGTGCTAAGCTAACGGAATGGGTCAAGTCAATCACATCATTCTCCTAATGATGTGATCCTGTTAATCAAATGACAACTCATGTCTATGGTTAGGAAACATAACCATCTTTGATCAACAAGCTAGTAGAGGCATACTAGTTACACTCTATTTGTCTATGTATTCACACATGTATTATGTTTCCGGTTAATACAATTCTAGCATGAATAATAAACATTTATCATGGTATAAGTAAATAAATAATAACTTTATTATTGCCTCTAGGGCATATTTCCTTCAGTCTCCCACTTGCACTAGAGTTAATAATCTAGTTCACATTGCCATGTGATTTAACACCAATAGCTCACATCACCATGTGATTAACACCCATAGTTCACATCACCATGTGACCAACACTCAAAGGGTTTACTAGAGTCAGTAATCTTAGTTCACATCGCCATGTGATTAACACCCAAAGAGTACTAAGGTGTGATCATGTTTTGCTTGTGAGAGAAGTTTAGTCTACGGGTCTGCCACATTCAGATCCGTATGTATTTTGCAAATTTCTATGTCAACAATGCTCTGCACGGAGCTACTCTAGCTTATTGCTCCCACTTTCAAAATGTATCCGGATTGAGACTTAGAGTCATCTGGATCAGTGTCAAATTTGCATCGATATAACCCTTTATGACTAACCTTTTGTCACCTCCATAATCGAGAAACATATCCTTATTCCACTAAGGATAATTTTAACCGTTGTCCAGTGATCTACTCCTAGATCACTATTGTACTCCCTTGCTAAACATAGTGTAGGGTATATAATAGATCTGGTACATAGCATGACATACTTTATAGAAACTGTTGGAGATATGCCCTAGAGGCAATCATGTATGATGATATTTCCTATGTGTTTATGAATAAAGATAGTCCTTGGACATTATCAATGATGTGTATTAGCAAGTACGTGACTTGTTTGTGGGACTATGCATTGTATGATGACTGTCCTAAAAGGTCCCTAGTCGAAAGGCTGTGTGGACGCGCAGCCGACTAGACTAGCATATGACACGGTCGATGGCTTGGTCTCACTAGCCATGGAGCATTGGATGCTAACCGAATAATATGGACTTGGAAGGATCTGGTCGGATTCGACGTAGTCAGATCCGAGTCGAGATAAGGTCCGAGTCGGACAGACCCAACTATGAGACGCAGCGATATGTCATCTGTGAGTCTCTAGTACAACATATGTTCTATGTCCTAAGACCTGAGCTAACGCATGTACTCGGGATGGTGACAGACTTGCTTTGGGCCAACCAAACGCTACTCCGTAACTGGGTAGTTATAAAGGTAGGTTTCAAGTTTGTCCAGAACCATGCTGCGAGACGTGGTCGAGCAAGATGGGATTTGCCCCTCCGATCAGGAGAGATATACTCTGGGCCCCTCGTGTGATCCGACCAGGATAAGCATGGCCATGCGACAAGGATTATGAGATAATCCGGTTTGTGGTCGGCATCACTGGAACGAGAAAGAGGTCGGGCTACCACAAGGATGACAGACTCGCCTTGAGCTCGACAACATATATTGTGTGGCAAAAGGAATGGAAGTGTGATGTACAGGTTCGCTAACCAGCTTCATAGTCTGCTTGGTGTTCGGCATGCCTTGCTAGAGGCCGCTACCAACTGTGCAGTTCGGAGGTGATCCGAACTGCGACCAAGCCAACTTGAACCTAAGGGGTCGCTCGCTTAAGGGAAGGAACCTACAAGGTCGGATCCGAGGACACTAGTCGGATGTGATCCAAACTGTATTCGGATTATGGCTGAGTAGACTTATGGGCTTTAGGGTCCATGCGAGTCCCAAGTGTTGAGCCGTCGACGGACGCCTATATATAGTGGAGGTGCCGCACACTCATGCGGATGATCGCTTCGGCGCTGTCACTAGGGTTTGCATGTGTTGCGAATAGACACCTCCAATCGCCGCCGGTTGTGTGATCGGACCTAGCAGTCCGCCGCACGATGTTCCTCCTGCACGCGTGGATACCGTTAGAGGCGGTGCACTTGTGCCGCTCCGACGAACCTGTACGTGGGAACCGACCACCGGTTGTACGAGGGAGATCGGACGTGGAGGAGACGATCCACGTGGACGCGCTGCCCCAACTCTTCTTCCGCTGCATGGCACTGCGCGTCTAGTGGTAACGAATTGTGATCCATCTCCCGTAGCATGTTCTTGGTTGTTCTGCGCATAGGAAATTTTAATTTGCAGTCAACGCACCCTACCGTAGATCCCAACAGTGGTATCAGAGCCTCTGCTATAGGATTTGGATTCAGATCGTATGCATATTAGATATGTGGAGACGATAGATGAGATCTGTTGTCGTTGATTAGATTGGCTGTGTGCACGGTTGATGAGATCAACTGCACATGGGGATCGATGTGGCTATGTTTTCTGTTGATTGGGATCGATGAGGTCATGACACGATCTACCCCTACCGGTCGGTTATCCGCCATCGGGGTTAACAGTGAAACATAAATCTGAATCGGATTCGTGATGATCGATGAGATCGGTCAGATCAGAGAATTCGGCGTGATCGGAGTTCATATGTGATCTGTAATTTTCGAAAACGCCGGGCGCTGCCCCTTCGAACCCCGCCCGCTAACCGGCTAGCGGGACCGCCGTGTGCGTAACGCCTTGTATTTCGTACACAAGCACTCAAATCGGTAGAATGTGATTCTATGCGTAAGTTTGTTTTGCAGGTTTGATGTGAATAGTATGGCTCATGTGTATGTGATGCATGTGTGTAAATTATACATGGCCTACATGTCATGTTTGGCAGCCGGCAGGAGCCAAAGTGCTGTCATTATATTGTATAACAACCTGCGTGTCGACTTATGACTCTATGTAAAATTCATTACTAGTTGTAGTAGTTGGATAATAGAGATCAGGTTGGCGGCTTGGCGTCCCGGCGTGACAAACAAGATAGAGTTCCTAGATGGTCATCGGAGTCAGAGCTGACCTGGAAGAACATCCATGGAGGAGCCATACTATTTCACAATATATGTTTTACTTGTGATTGTATGCTTCTTTGTTTATATGCATGTTAGAATGGTAGAAAGATCCCTCATGAATATCAAGTAAATTGCCATTCCCGATGTTGCACCTTCGCACGTCAAGTACGTCTAGTAGTGGGCTCATAAAATAGGGGTGCTACTAGGTGTCCTTGAACTGAAGGGTTCGTGTCGGACACGGACATGCACTGCATTAGGTTAACTTGAAAAGGCTATCAAAACGGTTTTGGGCCTTGTGGCAAAGAAGGTTGGGAGCCGGGGTATGAGATACCTACCCGACTAGCAGGAGTCGTATGGAGATACGACTAGCAAGGAGTTGCTTGCTGGATAGACATGTTGTCTAGCAGTGATGCTAAAGCTCACTAGTCGCATGTGCTAGTCGGATCCTAAATCACTGAGAGTTTGCAGAGGGATGCTGACTTCAGTGGGAGTATTTCTGTTTAAGGCTAGAATTACTCTACATAAACACATTGCTTAGTGATTGCATATTTTTCTGTTGTAGATCAATGGCACCACCTGCTCAACCCAACTTTGCATTGAAATCAATTCTGGAAAAGGATAAACTGAATGGAACAAACTTTACTACCTGGTATAGAAATTTGAGAATTGTTCTCAAGCATGATAAAAAGGAACATGTTCTAGAGGATCCGCTTCCAGAGGAACCTGCCGATAATGCTAGTACCACAACCAAGAATGCCTACCAGAAACTCATTGATGAATCAAACAAGATCAGTTGCCTCATGCTGGCTTGTATGGAGCCCGATTTGTAGCAGCATTTCAAAGACGTTGGGGCTTTCGATATGATCGAGAGTCTCAAGAGCATGTTTCAGGTGCAGGCTAGGACCGAAAGGTTCAACGTCTGGCGATCCTTGATGGATTGTAATCTGAAGGAAGGTGATCCACTGAGCCCGCATGTGATCAAGATGATCGGATATGTGCAAGATTTGGATCGGTTGGGCTTCCCGCTCTTGGATGAGCTGGCTAGTGATGCAGTTCTGAGTTCTCTTCCGCCCAGCTATGGGACGTTCATCTCGAACTATCATATGCATGGCATGGATAAGAAGCTCACTGAATTGCATGGGATGCTCAAAGTGGCAGAGTAGGATATTAAGAAAAATTGGCTAAGTTCAAGAAGAGTTGGTCCAAGAAAAAGGCTAAGGCAAAGGGCACGGAGACGGTAACCTCTGCCGCTGCGCCTAAGTCTGGACCGGACTCAAAGACCATTTGCTATCATTGCAAGGAAACTGGTCACTGGAAGAGGAACTGTAGCAAGTGGCTTGCAGAGCATGGCAAGAAGGCCGGGAATGCTGCTTCAGGCAAAGGTACACTTGTTGCATATGTTATAGACGTTTACCTTGCTGACATACCTAGTAGCTCTTGGGTATTTGATACCGGATCGGTTGTTCATATTTGCAACTCAATGCAGGGGCTGGTAAGAACTAGGCATGTGGCACAAGGGGAGATTGACATCAGGGTCGGCAACAAAGCAAGAGTTGCTGTGTTGGAGGTCGGCACGATGCAGCTCCAGCTTCCTTCTTGATTTATTTTGGAATTGAATAATTGTTATTACATTCCTGCACTTAGTCAGAACATTATTTCTGCCTCATGCTTGATGAGTCAGGGTTATGAATTCAATTTAAAGGACAATGGTTGTTCGATGTATTTGAATGGTATGTTCCACGGCTATGCACCCATTGTTGATGGGTTATTTATATTGAATCTAGAACAGGAATTGGTCTATAACATGAATGTCAAGAGGCATAAGCCTAATGAGATAAATCCGACATACTTCTAGCATTGCCGGCTTGGACATATTAGTCTGAAACGCATGAAGAAGCTCCATGATGATGGACTCCTAACTTCGACCGACTTTGGGTCATTCGAGACATGCAGATCATGCTTGCTCGGCAAGATGACTAAGTCTCCTTTCGCTAAGAGTTGTGAGAGGGCATCCGAGCTGTTGGAACTGATACACAGTGATGTGTGTGGACCAATGAGCACAACTGCCAGAGGTGGCTATCAGTACTTCGTGACTTTTACCGACGAGTTGAGTAGATACGGATATATCTATTTGATGAGGCACAAGCCAGAGACTTTTGAAAAGTTCAAAGAGTTTCAAAACGAGGTTGAGAATCAGCTCGGCAAGACTATAAAACTTCTACGATCTGATCGTGGAGGTGAGTACATGAGCCAGGAGTTTGATGATCATCTGAAAAGCAAAGGTATAGTACCTCAGCTCACACCTCCGGGTACGCCACAGAGAAATGGTGTATCGGAACGGAGGAATCGTACCTTGTTGGACATGGTTCGATCTATGATGAGCAAATCGGATTTACCCTTGTCATTCTGGGGATACGCTCTAGAAACTGCAGCTTTCACACTTAACAGGGTACCATCAAAATCCGTAGACAAGACACCACATGAGATGTGGACTGGGAAGAGTCCCAGTTTTTCTTTTCTAAAGATTTTGGGTTGTGAAGCATTTGTCAAGAAACTTATGTCAGACAAGCTTACACCCAAGTCGGATAAATGCATATTCATGGGATATCCGAGGGAAACCTTGGGATATAGCTTCTACAACCGAGAAGAGAACAAAGTGTTTGTTGCTCGGAATGGGGTTTTCCTTGAGAAAGAGTTCCTTAGTCGGGAGGCCAGTGGGAGGATGGTCCGACTTGAAGAAATTCAAGGACCACTCAGGGATGGCTCGGCTGGTGATGAGATCATACCGGAGTCACTCAGGGAACCCGTAGTGGAAGCGGCACCGGAACCACGAAGGTCGGAAAGATTGCGCGATGTATTGTTGCTAGAAAGCGACGAGTCGGCCACATATGCGGAAGCGATGGTGAGCCCAGATTCCGAGGCATGTTTGGAGGCCATGAGATTCGAGTTAAAGTCCATAGATGAGAATCAAGTTTGGGACTTGGTTGATCCGCCGCCTGGCGTAATGGCCATTGGTTGCAAATGGGTCTTTAAGAAGAAAACCGATGTGGATGGAAATGTCCAGATCCACAAAGCTCGGCTTGTCGCTAAGGGTTATGGACAAGTTCAAGGAATTGACTACGACGAGACTTACTCGCCGGTAGCGATGCTGAAGTCGGTGAGGATCGTACTAGCTATAGCTGCATATTTCGATTACGAGATATGGCATATGGATGTTAAGACGGATTTCCTTCACGGAAATTTAACCGAGGACATGTATATGATACAGCCCGAGGGTTTTGTTGATCTGAATAGCACTAGTAAGGTATGCAAGCTCAAGAGATCCATTTATGGGTTGAGGCAAGCATCTCGGAGCTGGAACATTCATTTTGATGAGGTCGTCACTGGTTTCGGCTTCATCAAAAGCGAAGAGGACTCTTGTTTATACAAGAAGTTAAGTGGGAGCTCGATAGTGTTTTTGATCTTGTATGTGGATGACATACTACTGATCGGAAATGATATTTCGATGCTGAACTCGGTCAAGGAGTCATTGAATGGCAAGTTTTCGATGAAGGACCTTGGTGAGGCAATGTACATTTTAGGCATTAAGATCTATAGAGATAGATCAAGGAGGCTGCTCGGCTTAAGCCAGAGCACATACATAGATAAAGTGTTGAAGCGGTTCAACATGAATGAGGCAAAGAAATGGTTCTTGCCACTCTCACATGGTATAAGGCTAAGCGAGACTCAGAGTCCTTGGACATCTGATGAGCGAAGCAGGATGAGTAGGATTCCATATGCCTCGGCAATCAGATCCATCATGTATGCCATGATATGTACGCGGCCCGATGTTGCTTTTGCAATAAGCCTAACAAGTAGATACCAGGCCAACCCAGGTGAGAGTCACTGGGCAGCGGTAAAGACTATTTTGAAGTACCTGAAAAGGACTAAAGAGATGTTCCTAGTTTATGGAGGTGAGGAAGAGCTCATCGTAAGGGGTTACGCTGATGCTAGTTTCCAAACCAACAGAGATGATTGTCGATCATAGTCTGGATTTGTGTATGTCATGAACGGAGGAGCAGTGAGCTGGATGAGTTCCAAGCAAGATACGGTGGCCGATTCTACTACAGAAGCTGAATACATTGCGGCTTGTGAAGCTACAAAGGAAGGTGTTTGGATCCGGAACTTTCTGGATGATCTTGGTATTTTTCCAGCCTCGGTAAAACCGTTGGACCTTTATTGTGATAATTCTGGTGCCATCGCACAAGCCAAGGAGCCGAGGAATCACCACAAGGTCAGACACATAGATCGGAAATATCACCTGATACGAACGATCGTAAAGAGTGGTGATGTAGAGTTAGGCAAAATTCACACGGATGCAAATGTTGCGGATCCGTTGACTAAGCCGCTTCCACAACCCAAGCAAGAGGGGCACATTAGAGCTATGGGCATTCGATGTCTATTTGATTGACTCTAGTGCAAGTGGGAGACTGTTGGAGATATGCCCTAGAGGCAATCATGTATGATGATATTTCCTATGTGTTTATGAATAAAGATAGTCCTTGGACATTATCAATGATGTGTATCAGCAAGTACGTGACTTGTTTGTGGGACTATGCATTGTATGATGACTGTCCTAAAAGGTCCCTAGTCGAAAGGGCTGTGTGGACGCGCAGCCGACTAGACTAGCATATGACACGGTAGATGGCTTGGTCTCACTAGCCATGGAGCATTGGATGCTAACCGGATAATATGGACTTGGAAGGATCTGGTCGGATTCGACATAGTCGGATCCGAGTCGAGATAAGGTCCGAGTCCGACAGACCCAACTATGAGACGCAGCGATATGTCATTTGTGAGTCTCTAGTACAACATATGTTCTATGTCCTAAGACCTGAGCTGACGCATGTACTCGGGATGGTGACAGACTTGCTTTGGGCCGACCAAACGCTACTCCGTAACTGGGTAGTTATAAAGGTAGGTTTCGGGTTTGTCCAGAACCATACTGCGAGACGTGGTCGATCAAGATGGGATTTGCCCCTCCAATCAGGAGAGATATACTCTGGGCCCCTCGTGTGATCCGACCAGGATAAGCATGGCCATGCGACAAGGATTATGAGATAATCCGGTTTGTGGTCGGCATCACTGGAACGAGAAAGAGGTTGGGCTACCACAAGGATGACAGACTCGCCTTGAGCTCGACAACATATATCGTGTGGCAAAAGGAATGGAAGTGTGATGTACAGGTTCGCTAACCAGCTTCATAGTATGCTTGGTGTTCGGCATACCTTGCTAGAGGCCGCTACCAACTGTGCAGTTCGGAGGTGATCCGAACTGCGACCAAGCCGACTTGAACCTAAGGGGTCGCGCGCTTAAGGGAAGGAACCTACGAGGTCAGATCCGAGGACACTGGTCGGACGTGATCCGAACTGTATTCGGATTATGGCCGAGTAGACTTATGGGCTTTAGGGTCCTTGCGAGGCCCAAGTGTTGAGCGCGCGACAGATGCCTATATATAGTGGAGGTGCCGCACACTCATGCGGATGATCGCTTCGGCGCTGTCACTAGGGTTTGCATGTGTTGCGAATAGACACCTCCAGTCGCCGCCGGTTGTGTGATCGGACCTAGCAGTCCGCCGCACGACGTTCCTCCTGCACGCGCGGATACCTTTAGAGGCGGTGCACTTGTGCCGCTCCGACGAACCTGTACGTGGGAACCGACCACCGTCTGTACGAGGGAGATCGGACAAGGAGGAGACGATCCACGTGGACGCGCTGCCCCAACTCTTCTTCCGCTGCACGACACTGCACGTCTAGTGGTAACGAACCATCTCCCGTAGCATGTTCTTGGTTGTTCTGCGCGTAGGAAATTTTAATTTGCAGTCGAAGCACCCTACCGTAGATCCCAACAGAAACTATGGCTAAGGCATAGGGAATGACTTTCATTCTCTTTCTATCTTCTGTCGTGGTCGGGCTTTGAGTCTTACTCAATTTCACACCTTGTAACACAGGCAAGAACTCTTTATTTGACTGTTCCATTTTGAACTACTTCAAAATTTTGTCAAGGTATGTACTCATTGAAGAAACTTATCAAGCTCTTGATCTATCTCTATAGATCTTGATGCTCAATATGTAAGCAGCTTCACCGAGGTCTTTCTTTGAACAACTCCTTTCAAACACTCATTTATGCTTTGCAGAATAATTCTACATTATTTCCGATCAATAATATGTCATTCACATATACTTATCAGAAATGTTGTAGTGCTCCCACTCACTTTCTTGTAAATACAGGCTTCACCGCAAGTCTGTATAAAACTATATGCTTTGATCAACTTATCAAAGCATATATTCCAACTCCGAGATGCTTGCACCAGTCCATAGATGGATCACTGGAGATTGCATATTTTGTTAGCACCTTTAGGATTGGCAAAACTTTATTGTTGCATCATATACAACTCTTCTTTAATAAATCCATTAAGGAATGTAGTTTTGTTTATCCATTTGCCAGATTTCATAAAATGTGGCAATTGCTAACATGATTCGGACAGACTTAAGCATAGATACGAGTGAGAAACTCTCATCGTAGTCAACACCTTGAACTTGTCGAAAACCTTTTGCGATAATTCTAGCTTTGTAGATAGTAACACTACTATCAACGTCCGTCTTCCTCTTTAAGATCCATTTAATCTCAATGGCTCGCCGATCTTTGGGCAAGTCAATCAAAGTCCATACTTTGTTCTTATACATGGATCTCATCTCAAATTTCATGGCCTCAAGCCATTTCGCGGAATCTGGGCACATCATCGCTTCCTCATAGTTCGTAGGTTCGTCATGGTCAAGTAACATGACCTCCAGAATAGGATTACCGTACCACTCTGGTGCGGATCTCACTCTGGTTTACCTACGAGGTTCGGTAGTAACTTGATCTAAAGTTACATGATCATCATCATTAGCTTCCTCACTAATTGGTGTAGTAGTCACAGGAACAGATTTATGTGATGAACTACTTTACAATAAGGGAGCAGGTACAGTTACCTCTTCAAGTTCTACTTTCCTCCCACTCACTTCTTTCGAGAGGAACTCCTTCTCTAGAAAGGAACCATTCTCAGCAATGAATATCTTACCTTCGGATCTGTGATAGAAGGTGTACCCAACATTTTCTTTTGGGTATCCTATGAAGACGCACTTCTCCGATTTGGATTTGAGCTTATCAGGTTGAAACTTTTTCACATAAGCATTGCAACCTCAAACTTTAAGAAATGACAGCTTAGGTTTCTTGACAAACCATAGTTCATACGGTGTCGTCTCAACAGATTTAGATGGTGCCCTATTTAACGTGAATGTAGCTGTCTCTAATGCATAACCCCAGAACGATAGTGGTAAATCGGTAAGAGACATCATAGATCGCACCATATCTAATAAAGTACGGTTACGACGTTCGGACACACCATTACACTGTGGTGTTCTAGGTGGCGTGAGTAGTGAAACTATTTCACATTGTTTTAACTGAAGGCCAAACTCGTAACTCAAATATTTTACTTCTGCGATCATATCGTAGAAACTTTTATTTTTGTTATGATGATTCTCCACTTCACTCTGAAATTCTTTGAACTTTTCAAATGTTTCAGACTTGTGTTTCATCAAGTAGATATACTCATATCTGCTCAAATCATCTATGAAGATCAGAAAATAATGATACCTGCCGCGAGCCTCAATATTCATCGGACCACATACATCAATATGTATGATTTCCAAAAAATCTGTTGCTCGCTCCATTGTTCTGGAGAACGGAGTCTTAGTCATCTTGCCCATGAGGCATGGTTCGCAAGCATCAACTGATTCATAATCAAGTGATTCCAAAAGCCTATCAGCATGGATTTTCTTCATGCACTTTACATCAATATGACATAAACGGTAGTGCCACAAATAAGTTGCACTATCATTATTAACTTTGCATCTTTTGGCGTCAATATTATGAAAATGTGTATCACCACGATCGATATCCAACAAACCATTTTCATTGGGTGTATGACCATAGAAGGTTTTATTCATGTAAACAGAACAATAATTACTCTCTAACTTACATGAATAACCGTATTGCGATAAACATGATCCAATCATATTCAGGCTCAACGCAAACACTAAATAACATTTATTTTAGGTTTAACACTAATCCCGAAAGTATAGGGAGTGTGCGATGATGATCATATCAATCTTGGAACCATTTCCAATACACATCGTCACTTCACCCTTAACTAGTCTATGTTCATTCTGCAACTCCCGTTTCGAGTTACTATTCTTAGCAACTGAACTAGTACCAAATACTGAGGAGTTGCTATAAACACTAGTAAAGTACACATCAATAACATGTATATCAAATATACCTATGTTCACTTTGCCATCCTTCTTATCCGCCAATTACTTGGGGTAGTTCCGCTTCCAGTGACCAATCCCTTTGCAGTAGAAGCACCCAGTTTCAGGCTTAGGTCTAGACTTAGGTTTTTTCACTTGAGCAGCAACTTGCTTGCCGTTCTTCTTGAAGTTCCCCTTTCTTCCCTTTGTCCCTTTACTTGAAACTAGTGGTTTTGTTTACCATCAACACTTGATGCTTTTATTGATTTCTACCTTCGTCGATTTCAACATCACGAAGAGCTTGTGAATCGTTTCCGTTATCCCTTGCATATTATAGTTCATCACGAAGTTCTACTAACTTGGTGATGATGACTAGAGAATTCTGCCAATCACTATTTTATCTGGAAGATTAACTCCCACTTGATTCAAGCGATTGTAGTACCCAGACAATCTGAGCACATGCTCACTGCTTGAGCTATTCTCCTCCATCTTTTAACTATAGAACTTTTTGGAGACTTCATATCTCTCAAGTCAGGTATTTGCTTGAAATATTAACTTCAACTCCTGGAACATCTCATATGGTCCATGCCGTTCAAAACGTCTTTGAAGTCCCGATTCTAAGCCGTTTAAGCATGGTGCACTAAACTATCACGTAGTCATCATATTGAGCTAGCCAACCGTTCATAACATCTGCATTTGCTCCTGCAATAGGTTTGTCACCTAGTGGTGCATCAAGGACATAATTCTTCTGTGCAGCAATGAGTATAAACCTTAGATCACGGATCCAATCCGCATCATTGCTACTAACATCTTTCAACTTAGTTTTATCTAGGAACATATCAAAAATAAAATAGGGGAGCTAAACGTGAGCTATTGATCTACAACATAGACATGCTAATACTACCAGGACTAAGTTCATGATAAATTTAAGTTCAATTAATCATATTACTTAAGAACTCCCACTTAGATAGACATCCCTCTAATCCTCTAAGTGATCACGTGATCCATATCAACTAAACCATGTCCGATCATCGCGTGAGATGGAGTAGTTTCAATGGTGAACATCACTATGTTGATCATATCTACTATATGATTCACGCTCAACCTTTCGGTCTCAGTGTTTCGAGGCCATATCTGTTATATGCTAGGCTCGTCAAGTTTAACCTGAGTATTCCGCGTGTGCAACTGTTTTGTACCCGTTGTATTTGAATGTAGAGCCTATCACACCCGATCATCACGTGGTGTCTCAGCACGAAGAACTTTCGCAATGGTGCATACTCAGGGAGAACACTTGTACCTTGATAATTAGTGAGAGATCATCTTATACAGCTACCGTCGAACTAAGCAAAATAAGTTGTACAAAAGATAAACATCACATGCAATCAAATATGTGACATGATATGGCCATCATCATCCCGTGCCGATCTCCATCTCCAAAGCATCGTCATGATTTCCATCGTCACCGGCATGACACCATGATCTGCATCATCTTGATCTATATCAATGTGTCGTCACATGGTCGTCTCGCCAACTATTGCTCTTGCAACTATTGCTATCGCATAGGGATAAAGTAAAGCAATTATTTGGCGCTTGCATCTTATGCAATAAATAGACAACCATAAGGCTTCTGCCAGTTGCTGATAACTTCAACAAAACATGATCATCTTATACATCAACTTATATCTCATCACGTCTTGACCATATCACATCACACATGCCCTGCAAAAACAAGTTAGACGTCCTCTACTTTGTTGTTGCAAATTTTACGTGGCTGCTATGGGCTTAGAAAGAACTATTCTTACCTACGCATCAAAACCATAACGATAGTTTGTCAAGTTGGTGCTGTTTTAACCTTCGCAAGGACCGGGCGTAGCCACACTCGGTTCAACTAAAGTTGGAGAAACTGACACCCGCCAGCCACCTGTGTGCAAAGCACGTTGTTAGAACCAGTCTCGCGTAAGCGTACGCGTAATGTCAGTCTGGGCCGCTTCATCCAACAATACCGCCGAACCAAAGTATGACATACTGGTAAGCAGTATGACTTCTATCGCCCACAACTCACTTGTGTTCTACTCGTGCATATGACATCTACGCATAAAACCAGGCTCGGATGCCACTGTTGGGTAACGTAGTAATTTCAAAAAATTCCTACGCACACACAGGATCATGGTGATGCATAGCAACGGGCGGGGAGAGTGTTGTCTACGTACCCTCGTAGACCGAAAGCGGAAGCGTTAGCACAACGCGGTTGATGTAGTCGTATGTCTTCACGATCCGACCGATCAAGTACCGAATGCACGGCACCTCCAAGTTCAGCACACGTTCATCTCGATGACGTCCCTCGAACTCCGATCCAGCTGAGCTTTGAGGGAGAGTTCCGTCAGCACGATAGTGTAGTGACGATGATGATGTTCTACCGACGCAAGGCTTCGCCTAAGCACCGCTACGATATTATCGAGGTGGATTATGGTGGAGGGGGGCACCACACACGGCTAAGAGATCAAGAGATCAATTGTTGTGTCTTTGGGGTGCCCCCTGCCCCCGTATATAAAGGAGCAAGGGGGGTGCGGCCGGCCTAGAGAGGGGCGCGCCAGGAGGAGTCCTACTCCTACCGGGAGTAGGACTCCCCCCTTTCCTTGTTGGACTAGGAGAGAGAGGGGAAAGAGGTGGAGGAGAAGAAGGAAGGGGGGCGCCGCCCCCCTCTCCTTGTCCTATTCGGACTAGGGGGGAGGGGGCGCGGCCCATGCCCTGGCCGCCTCTCCTCTCTTTCCAACAAGGCCCACTAAGGCCCATTAAGTCCTTGGGGGGTTCCGATAATCTCCCGGTACTCCGGTAAAATCCCGATTTGACCCGGAACACTTCCGATATCCAAACATAGGCTTCCAATATATCAATCTTCATGTCTCGACCATTTTGAGACTCCTCGTCATGTCTGTGATCACATCCGGGACTCCGAACAACCTTCGGTACATCAAAACATATAAACTCATAATATAATTGTCATCGAAACGTTAAGCGTGCGGACCCTACGAGTTCGAGAACTATGTAGACATGACCGAGAGACGTCTCCGGTCAATAACCAATAGCGGAACCTGGATGTTCATATTGGCTCCCACATATTCTACGAAGATCTTTATCGGTCAAACCGCATAACAACATACGTTGTTCCCTTTGTCATCGGTATGTTACATGCCCGAGATTCGATCGTCGATATCTCAATACCTAGTTGAATCTCGTTACCGGCAAGTCTCTTTACTCGTTCTGTAATACATCATCCCGCAACTAACTCGTTAGTTGCAATGCTTGCAAGGCTTATAGTGATGTGCATTACCGAGTGGGCCCAGAGATACCTCTCCGACAATCGAAGTGACAAATCCTAATCTCGAAATACGCCAACCCAACAAGTACCTTTGGAGACACTTGTAGAGCACCTTTATAATCACCCAGTTACGTTGTGATGTTTGGTGGCACACAAAGTGTTCCTCCGGTAAATGGGAGTTGCATAATCTCATAGTCATAGGAACATGTATAAGTCGTGAATTAAGCAATAGCAACAAACTAAACGATCAAGTGCTAAGATAACGGAATGGGTCAAGTCAATCACATCATTCTCCTAATGATGTGATCCCGTTAATCAAATGACAACTCATGTCTATGGTTTGAAAACATAACCATCTTTGATCAACGAGCTAGTAGAGGCATACTAGTCACATTCTGTTTGTCTATGTATTCACACATGTATTATGTTTTCGGTTAATACAATTCTAGCATGAATAATAAACATTTATCATGGTATAAGGAAATAAATAATAACTTTATTATTGCCTCTAGGGCATATTTCCTTCAAAACCCAACCTCGACGAGAAGCGGTCGACGCCGCCGCTGCTGAGGTGGAGCACGTCCAATGGAAGACACTTCCAAAGGAGTCCGAGGCTGGACATGGCCGGCGGGGGCAGCTTCCGGCAGAGAAGAGAGAGAAGGAGGCCGAGGCCTGGACATGGCAGGTAGATTTTAGCGGAGAAGAGAGAGGAGACCGGGGTTAGAATCTCTGGCGGCTGGCCGCTTCACATCAAGCAACGAGGTGGACGAGTTCCTGCCCGCGTCTAGGGCGGGGCTGGTAGGGCTCGCTCGGGGGAGGGAAGAAAGGAAGGGGGGAGGCGCGGTGGAGGAGCTCGCCGGCCGCCTCCTCGAAGGATGGTGTAGGCTCGGGGGGAGGGAAGAAAGGAAGGGGGAGGCGGCAGGAGCAGGGGCCCAAGCAGACCGGGAGAAGATTGTGGATAGTTTTTTTTTAGAATCAGAAGATTGGGGATAGGTAGGCACGAATATCTTGGGTTAATGGTAGATGGGCCACGCTTTTCCTTCGGCTAGGCCGGCTACGCAAGTGTGTTGCCCTCTCTCTGTGCTAGCTCTTTATTTTCTTTTTCCATTTAGAGATAAACAGTGGGTTTGAAAAAGAGTTTTCAAGTCAGGAAACCCCCCCCCCCCCCCACATTAATTTAAATGTTCTTAATCCAGGAACATATGCTGATGGGGATGGGAGGTGAGCCGATAACAAAAAATATGTATAAAACTCAGAGATACTCACAAAATTGCCGCATGCAGATGCGAAAATTAACCACACATTTGAGTATTTTTATTTATGGAATATGACTACGTTTGTGTCAGAAAGAAAACAAAAACTCAAATGTGTAATTTTACCCGAAAAAATAGGTGCAACGAATCAAAACATCTATCCAAAAAATAAAATTAGGCGCAATCAATCAGAACATGTATGCTCTACATGGAAAAAATACACATTTGAGGTTTTGTTTTCTTTTTCCACAAACATAGTCATATTTCGTGTACAATGAGCAAGGAACATGATGTAAAAAAATGAAGACTTCGTAATAGAATATTAAATAAACTAACAATGAGATTTGAATATTTCAAATAAAAAATTGAATATCGGGTCACCTAAAAGAATTTTTAGCCTCTTGATATTCATCAATCAATTTTAAATTATTGCTGCAAGATAAGGTTTTAAAATTTAAAATGTTGTTATAAATGTCATGAAATGAGATTTTGCATAGTAAAAATCTCTTATTCTATGCACGAAGGGTACAACTTCAAGCTAGCAAATCCACACTAACAGTAGATACTCTATAGCTATCAATCAATGCACAAAACAATGCATGTCTTTGTAACTATGTTTGGCACTACTAAACTTGAATTGGGAAAAATAAGATTTAGTAATATTTCATATTCATGGTTTATGGTATTAGTGCTTCTTCATTGTGTTGAAATGGCGGGCGTGTACCTGTGTGGGGTCTTGAACCATTTTTATCAAGATCGAGGCATTTTTTCTCCTGTTGCAAAGCACGGGCATGTTTGCTAGTTATACTAGTGTGAAGATTGCTCAGTATCGGTATCTCGAAGATGCTCCTAGAGGTAGGATGTGTGGGTGTGCGTTCACAGAGATAAATATATGTGTATATGTGAGCATTTGTGATTGTGTTGTGTTAAAAAAACAAAATCAATACGTCCTCTACACAATTACTTCAGTACATGTGCGTACATGCCTTGCAGAATGGGAGAGGTGGAATGCTAATTCATAAGTATAGTACCATGGATACGGTAGTGTACTACGTACAGTATCTACTCCCTCCGTTTCAAAATAGATAACCCAACTTTGTATCAATTTTATACTAAAGTATAAAGTTGAGTCATCTATTTTAAAACGGAGGGACTACATGCGTGAGAGGCCGGCTTGGTGCATAGTTGTATTAACGGCGATGTCAAGTACATGTACTGCTCCTTGGTCCTTCTTATGACTCTTAGCCGGTTGTTAAAGAAAAGTGACTGACCTAAATTACAAAATCAGTCACCTGACCCCTAAGCCACCCCCTTAAATGTCTAAGGGCTAAGAAGGTTTGGAAACACTTAGGTTTAGATGATCCCATCAAGGAGGCTTGTGAGGGAGTACTTTCGATACATCAGGTTCAATCGCCAGTCATGGGGCAGGTGTCATCAACCGAATTGATAGCGGTTGTGTGCTGCTACCTTTTGTGGGGAAAGTAGGCAACATTTCATAGCACCCACCCCAAGGTATGGAAATGTTCTTGGTCACCACCACCCGTAAATTTTGTCAAGGTTAATGTCGATGCTTCTTTCGGTTTTTTTCCCAGAACTATCACTTTTTTATAGCAAATTCGAAAACTATAGCATTCAATGTAAAAAAATCAGAACTATGACCCCGTCGGCCTCGTGTGGGCCGAAAAGGGAGTTTTCGGCCAGGATTTGGCCGAAATGGGCTTTTCGGCCGTGCCTTGGCCGAAGAGGTGCATACCTGGGCCGAAAAGACCTTTTTGGTCAGCAGTAGGCCGAAAAGTCATTTTTGGTCAGCAGTAGGCCGAAAAGTCCCTAAGGCCCACCTTTTTACGTTAACGGGAGGCCAAAGCTGCATGGCTCCACTCTTCGGCTTATATTAGGCCGAAATGATTTTTTTATTTTGGCTTATAAATACTGTGCAACCATTGCTCATCTTAGACATTAAAAAAATCGCGCAACCCTTTCCCCTCAATATTTTCCCGCCAACTCGTCCTTGGGATATTCTGCAGAGGAGTTTTGGTTCTGCTGTGTTAGCGGCTACGTACAGAGGCCTGTGCAAAGCTTGTCTGTTGAAGTCTAGAAAATCTAGTCTTGTTGGATGTCCATTATTGTTGCAGCTCTGGTCATACGAGATATTCCCTATTGGACGACCCAATTAAAAAGGTGGGCCCCAGGGACTTTTCGGCCTACTACTAACCAAAAAGGTCTTTTCGGCCGAGGTACGCACCTCTTCGGCCAAGGCACGACCGGAAAGCCCATTTCGGCCAAATCCTGGCCGAAAACTCCCTTTTCGGCCCACACGAGCCCGACAAGGTCATAGTTTTGAATTTTTTGCATTGGGTGCTATAGTTTCCGAATTTGCTACAAAAACCATGATAGTTTTGAAAAAAAATCCTTCTTCCGAACCATTGGAGTTGTTATCTGTGACAATAAAGAAATGCCACAAAGAATTCAAATATATCACTGGTTCATGATGTCCTATCAGCTGAAGCAATTGCGCTCAAGGAAGGTTTGTTAATTGTTGAATCTTCAGGATGCAATAGAGTTCTCGTCAGTTCAAACAACCTGGAGTTTATAAGCATCTTAAACCAAGATACCTAAGAGCATCTCCAGCCGTTGGCCCCCCAGGGGCACCTAAAATCGTCGCCTGGGGGTGAGCCAGTGCAAAAAATAGGCCTGGGGGCAAGTTGGTCCCTAGCCGCCGGCCCCAGGGCCGCCCTAGGCGCGATCAAGAAATAAAAATATATAGCAAATTTCAGCAAAGTTCGGCTAAACACGACTAAATTTCGGAAAATTTGGGCATATATTAGACATGTTCGTGAATTTTCATTACATAGCTAAATATATAACTAATCTAAAAAGAAACTGGCTGAACGCCGAGTAGTCGCCGTTGTCGCCGCCATCCTCACCGCTGTCTGTTGGGTAACGTAGTAATTTCAAAAAATTCCTACGCACACACAGGATCATGGTGATGCATAGCAACGAGAGGGGAGAGTGTTGTCTACGTACCCTCGTTGACCGAAAGCGGAAGCGTTAGCACAACGCGATTGATGTAGTTGTACGTCTTCATGATCCGACCGATCAAGTACCGAACGCACGGCACCTCCGAATTCAACACACGTTCAGCTCGATGACGTCCCTCGAACTCCGACCCAGCCGAGCTTTGAGGGAGAGTTCCGTCAGCAAGATGGCGTGGTGACGATGATGATGTTCTATCGACGCAGGGCTTCGCCTAAGCACCGCTACGATATTATCGAGGTGGATTATGGTGGAGGGGGCACCGCACACGGCTAAGAGATCAATTGTTGTGTCTTTGGGGTGCCCCCTGCCCCCGTATATAAAGGAGCAAGGGAGGATGCGGCCGGCCTAGAGAGGGGCGCGCCAGGAGGAGTCCTACTCCTACCGGGAGTAGGACTCCCCCCCCTTTTCCTTATTGGACTAGGAGAGAGAGGGGAAAGAGGTGGATGAGAAGAAGGAAGGGGGGGCGCCGTGTAACGCCCCAAGACCGTTGTGCCAGGTGTCGTCCAGTTATTCGTTGTTGTTGCCTTGTCATTGCTTGCGTGTCATGCAATGCATATCATGTCATCATGTGCATTTCATTTGCATACGTGTTCGTCTCATGCATCCGAGTATTTTCCCCGTTGTCCGTTTTGCATTCCGGTGCTCCGTTCTCCTCCGGTGGTCATTTCTACCTTATTCTCGTGTGTGGGGATTAAACATTTCTAGATTGGACCGAGACTTGCCAAGTGGCCTTGGTTTACTACCGGTAGACCGCCTGTCAAGTTTTGTACCATTTGGACTTCGTTTGATACTCCAACGGTTAACCGAGGGACCGAAAAGGCCTCGTGTGTGTTGCAGCCCAACACCCCTCCAAAGTGGCCCAAAACCCATCTTAACCTCCTCCATCATCTAGAGCGTTCGATCACGATCGCGTGGCCGAAAACCGCACCTTATTTGGACACTCCTAGCTCCCTCTATGCCTATTTATACCTCCCCCATTCGTAATCCCGGGTCATTCCACCCGCGCGGTCGGACATGTCCGCCGGCCGCCGGACAGCGTCCGCTGCCGCCTGCAGCAAATCACAGCGTGCCAAGTGGCACTGCGCCCACTTCCCCGCCGCCAGGCCCGCCGGCCCGGAGCAGGCCCGCCCGCGCCGCGCCCGGGCCAGATCGAGCGCGCCCGAGCCCCGCCGCCGTCTTCCTCGGGGCCGGCCACCGCCGCCGCGTGCTGCCTCTCCTCCGGCAAGCCCTCGCCGGAGCTCGCCCTCCGCCGGCCACCGCCTCCGCCACCGCACTGGGCTGCCGCCTTGCTCCTCGTCTCGGCGCCGCCCGACGCCGGCGACCGCGCCTGCCGCGCCGCCTCCCGCCGTCCCGCGGCCAGATCGGGACGCCGGCGAGCTCCCGTCACCGTCCCTGCCTTCTCTGGCGCGGATCCGGCGAGATCCGCCGCCGCTTCGAAAACCGTGCCGCGGTCAACCCTAGATCTGCGAGGTGATGAATTTCTCTAAGTCCCTGATTTTCTAGATTCAAATGCTCTTGTTCATCATGCCGTAACTTTGCACCTGTAAGTCCGTTTTGCGCATGTAGCATATCAAAATGTTCGCCTCAGAAAGCACATCATTTCATCTCATTGCATCATTTTCATTTGAGTTCATTTTGATACCCGAAATGCTGTTAGAAGTATGCTATTTGAGATAATTGTCAGATCTGCTGCTCCAATTAGATATTTGTCATTTTTGCCATGTTTAATGTGTGCATGATATGCCCCTGAGCTCTTCATGTGTTTTGTTATATGTTTTGCCATCTATCCAGAGGTGCAATCCATGTATTTTTGTGATGTGTGTGGTGACTAGCACAAGCTTGCAAAGTGGTGCATTCGTTAATGCTGATTTCAGGGACTTAGCATTTCCACTAAGTCCTTGGACTGTTTATCTCATTATGTCATATGTTCATGTTGTTTCCTAGTGATCCCTGCCTCTTTTGAGGATGATCAGTAAGGATGTTTTGTTAATCTTGTAGTGCTCTATCCATCCATGTCTTTGTTTGAAATTATGGAGCACCCTAGCTTGAGTAAATCGAGCTCTACTTTTGCCATTTCGTGAATCTGGGCAGATTGTCTACTTCTTAGCGATTTTGTCGGGGATGTTGTAGTTGATCCGTGCATGCTATGTTATTGTTCTTGCCATGTCTCGCTTGTATTTTGTGTATCCTTGGTGGGTGTTTGCTTAGATTATCATGACTTGCTCTGTAGTGAGTGCATCGAGCTCGTAAACATGCCTACTTGATATCTGTTTCAGCATGCTCCAGTTTTCACTAAGTCTGAGAACTGATTATGTTTTTCCATGTTCACATGCTTGCAATTGTATTTCCTGATCCCTTTTCGCTCAAGGTCACTAAGGGACTTTTGTTAAGCTCTTTGAGTAGCTCCATGCCATGCTTTACTTGCCATGTTCAGTTCCTGTAGCATATAGTTTTCTTTCTCCAAAGCGTGTATCTGATCTGAAATTCCAGACTAGTGTTAATTTCACTAAGTCTGAAACCTGTTTACCAATTGCACTTTTGCCATGCTTGTTTGAACCTGTTAATGGATGAATTGGCCGTAGCTCAGTGCTAGTCTTTTGTTAAGCATCATGAGTGGATCCCTGACATGTATTTTGTTGCCATGTTTGAGTGTTGTAGCATGTTTGTCTTGTTACATTTAGATGGCTACTTGCTGTAAATCGCAGACCGGTGCCATATTTGAATTGCTTGCCATTTCCAAACCGTAACTCCGATTCCGGTGATCTTTATATCGTTTTCAAGCGATTTCATCTCATCTTTCAATTGGCACACTTGGATTTCCAAGTTGAGGCCAGGTCTATTCATTCCTTTGCAAATCATGCATATGCATCACATACCGCATCCCGCATATCATACCATGTTCATGTGTTGGTTGTTTACTATGTTGTGTGCTTCTTTTCCGGTGTTTGCTTCTTCGGGTTGGTTCTAATAACGTCACGTTGTGAGGACCCGTTCGTCTACGTTCTGTTTGTCTTCTTCATGGACTCGTTCTTCTTCCTTGCGGGATTTCAGGCAAGATGACCATACCCTCGAAATCACTTCTATCTTTGCTTGCTAGTTGCTTGCTCTTTTGCCATGCCTATGCTGCGATACCTACCACTTGTTTATCATGCCTCCCATATTGTTGAACCAAGCCTCTAACCCACCTTGTCCTAGCAAACCGTTGTTTGGCTATGTTACCGCTTTGCTCAGTCCCTCTTATAGCGTTGTTAGTTGCAGGTGAAGATTGAAGTTTGTTCCTTGTTGGAACATGGAGATGTTGTTCCTTGTTGGAACATGTTTACTTGTTGGGATATCACAATATATCTTATTTAATTAATGCATCTATATACTTGGTAAAGGGTGGAAGGTTCGGCCTTATGCCTGGTGTTTTGTTCCACTCTTGCCGCCCTAGTTTCCGTCATATCGGTGTTATGTTCCCAGATTTTGCGTTCCTTACGCGGTTGGGTAATAATGGAAACCCCTTGATAGTTCGCCCTGAATAAAACTCTTCCAGCAATGCCCAACATTGGTTTTACCATTCGCCACCTAGCCTTTTCTTTTCCCTTGGGGGTCGCGCACCCAAGGGTCATTATTATTTTAAACCCCCGGGCCAGTGCTCCTCTGAGTGTTGGTCCAACTTGTCAGCCGCCGGTGGCCACCAGGGGCAACTCTGGGCTGACCTACCGTAAGTTTGGACAATCCGGTGTGCCCTGAGAAAGAGATATGTGCAGCTCCTATCGGGATTTGTCGGCACATTCAGGCGGTGTTGCTGGTTTAGTTTTACCTTGTCGAAATGTCTTGTAACCGGGATTCCGAGTCTGATCGGGTCTTCCCGCTAGAAGGAATATCCTTCGTTGACCGTGAGAGCTTGTGATGGGTTAAGTTGGGACACCCCTGCAGGGATTTGAACTTTCGAAAGTCGTGCCCGCGGTTATGGGCAGATGGGAATTTGTTAACGTCCGGTTGTAGAAAACCTAAAGTTGACCTTAATTAAAATGCATCAACCGCGTGTGTAACCATGATGGTCTCTTTTCGGCGAGTCTGGGAAGTGAACACGGTGTTGGAGTTATGCTTGACGTAGGTTGTTCTAGGATCACTTCTTGATCATAGTTGTTCGATCGTGCTTTGCCTTCTCTTCTCGCTCTCTTTTGCGCATGTTAGCCACCATATATGCTAGTCGCTTGCTGCAGCTCCACCTCATACCTTTACCTTACCCATAAGCTTAAATAGTCTTGATCGCGAGGGTGCGAGATTGCTGAGTCCCCGTGACTCACAGATACTTTCAAAACCAGCTTGCAGGTGTCGTTGAACCGTGCAGATGACGCAACCAAGCTCAAGGAGGAGCTCGATGAAGATCTTGCCCTTTGTGTTGTTTCGTTCTAGATGATCAGTAGTGGAGCCCAGTTGGGGTCGATCGGGGACCTTGTCGCATTTGGTAGTCTTCTTTTATTTTGGCTTCGTAGTCGGGCCCTGATTGTATTTGGATGATGTAATGCTTTATTCATGTATTTGTGTGAAGTGGCGATTGTAAGCCAACTATGTATCTTTTTCCCTTATGTATTACATGGGTTGTGTGAAGATTACCTCACTTGCGACATTCCTTTCAATGCGGTTATGCCTCTAAGTCGTGCTTCGACACGTGGGAGATATAGCCGCATCGAGGGTGTTACAAGTTGGTAATCAGAGCCTTCCCCGACCTTAGGAGCCCCACTGCTTGATCGAATTAGCAGCCGTTGTTGAGTCTAGAAAAATGTTTTGAGTCATTTAGGAATTATATATCAGAGAGTTTAGGAATTCTTTTTACTCCGAAGTCCCTTCATCGCTCTAGTAAGGCATCCTGATGTAGAGTTTTGTCTCTTCTCTTCTCAAATTTCACTAAAAAAAATTTAGGATCACGCGGGTATCTTGGAATCGTTCCGATCGATTTGTGACGAGAACATTGTTCTTGGTGCCTCCTGTCATTTAGGGGTTGTGGCAGTGTCCCGGGGAGTTGAGCTCCGAGGTGTTGTCGTCACAATTTTATCGTTGCAGTTCTAGAATACCTGAGAGTAGTTTCACCGACATCGAAATCTCTTTTATGCAGTTGTTGGTGAGATAACCTCGATGCCACCCAGTACTGGGGCGGGAGTTCGGGAGTATTGCGATAACTTGTATAACGGATGCTTTTCGAAGGTTGAGGTAAATGATTTCCGAAGGTTTCTTGGTTATGTGTTGAAGGATGGATACAGCTGGATGTAGGATTTGCTAGTTTTGGGTGAGATATTATGCTTCCCCTGTATCCCCAACACCTGATTGCATAACCGGGAAAATTTCGGGAGTTTATAAGTGGGAAATCAAGTAGCTCTTAGGATATCTTTCTGACAGATGTATGATATGAAATTGGGGTTCGACGTCTAGTGGTCCGCCTATTCACGGTTGGTTTTACAGTGGTCTCGTTGTGTCTTAAAGAGTCCTTGGCTATGCCGACTTGGGGATGCTTCGTATGTCATGTGCACTGCCTTGTACATGATGGTGCTGTACGATCGAGCCCGTGTAGGCCCCACCACGAAAACTTTCGATGAAATCTCTATCATATGTTTGTTCCGGCTTATTCTGCGAGCCAATCCTTTGTTTTGTTTTGAGTTGTGGTATTCGAGTTGCTTCAAAGTCAAATGTTGATTCCATACCTTTCCCAAGTGGTGTTCTCATACTCCGATGTGAATACTAATCCTTCTTGATCATCGAGATTGTGTTGTCAATCCTTTTCAACCGGCGTGTTTCTCTTCAAGTGGATCCGATCATTTCAACATCAGCAAGATCAATTATCATTTCTTCTCAACGATGTTTGTTTCATCCGTCTCCAAGTTGCCTTTGTTTTTCCCACCCACCCACCCTTTTCCTTCAAGCACTAAGATTTCTTAATCAGCTATCCATCTTATTCATGTGAAGCCTCTTCTTTCTTTTCAATCAATATTCTTATCCGGTGATTCTCATGAAGATTCTAACGGAGATTCAAGTTCATCATTCTTCATGCTTTTCCTTCTCCGGTGGATTCAATTCGAGTTTTCAGTGTTGATCATATTCTTTTCTTTATTTCTAGTGATATTTACATGTCGAGGCACCTCATAATCATCCACTTCTCGCTATTTTTGTTCCGGAGTGCTGAAGATATCTCGAAGATTCGTGTTTCCACTCTGCTTTCGTTCAAACTTTTTCGAGAATGTTATCTCATTCAAGTCATTTAACTCAATCGGCGCAATCTATCTTTCAAATCGTTCTACGGTGTTTTCTTTTGAATGGGCCCTAACCCACAGGTCTTTTTCTAGGATCTTACCTGACTCTTCTTATTTTCCCGGAGCTATCCTCAAAATTTCCTTTCGAAGTTTGATGTAAGTATGATTTATCATCAGTTAAATGTCTTTCTCCAAGATCTTTCAAATTCATTTCATTGTTGATTCAACTTTTATATTCTTCTTTATTCCAGTGCCTCAATAATTCTTGGTGGTGTTTCTCTTTGTCATTCTCATCTTTTGAAGACCGAAAAAGAGTTTTCCTCCATATCTTGCCCCATTCTCGGAAATCATCTCATAATTGTTTTGATTGTGAGAATCCTTTTCACCTATCCGGAGCATTTCAAGAGTTTTTTCAGTTTGTTTATCCGAAGGCCATCAGTTCGGGATTATCCATTTCAGCTTCAGCTTTCATTCTTCAAAATCTTACCGGTGCTTCAAGTGATCTCTAATCAGTTCGTGATCCCTCCGTTCTCATGGATCTGAATTCTCTCATGTATCTTCGTTCATTTGTCAATTCTTACCCGGTGATTCATCCCTTTATTTCATTCATCTCCAATTCTTATGGTGGTTCATTCAAGATTTCTCTTCCTTCGTTTATCATATCAATTTATTCGTTGCTTCAATCCTACTGGTGGTTCGTTGAAGATCTTCCCAAGTTGACTCTATCTGTCTTAATGCTTTTGATGAGAATAAGTAGTATGCCAAATCCGTTGCTTGGCATCAATTTAATTGATGAAGGATAAGCATAATGTAATTCTTATTCTTGTTTCATCCAAGTGATTAATTCCTTACTCCGGAGGCTCATCAAATTCTTGATTTCATTTGTTCATCTTTCTTTTCTGGAGTTCCAAGCTTTTCCGCATTATCTCGTCGCGAAGCTCCATCTAAATCATTGCAAGGCTTCACCTTGTGTTTTCAACTACCCTTTCTTTCCGTTTGATCATTCTTTTGTTTAACGAAGTTCTTCATGGAGGTTCTACATGATGGTTCATCAAGGATTTATTTCCTTCTCGAAGTTTTCATCAAGATTCTTTTAAGGAGCTCAAGCATTCTTCTTCTTGTAATCCGGAGTGAAATTCTTTCTTCCGTACCATTGGAGGTGGTATTATGTCATTCTTGATAATTTTCCTTCGTGCTTCATGTTTCTCAAGCTATCAAGAATGAGGTATTTTAAATTCATCAACCTCTTCGTTGGAATTATCTTGGGCTATATTTCACCAAAAAGCCTTCCCTAAGGTTTGTTGCTATCTATGGTGCTCATAAAGGACCCAAGTTCTTCTTTATCCTCCCGGTGAAATATTTTCTCGTCTCCTTGTTCATATCAATACAATTCTTTTTCCCGTGAGTGGCAGGTTGTCACCTCATAATTTGAGGTGTATTCCATAAGATTCGTTTCCCTTCGTTCATTTCATTCCATTCTTACTTTTGTTCCAGAGGCATTGTGATGTTGCTCTCTTCAACCCATCTTGTTTTGTCAGGATCATGTTCTTTTCATGCTTATCCTTTAACCGGAGTGTGTGCCCGCTGCTCAAGTTCCTTCATTTTATCAAGTCTTTCATCTCTTTTAACCGGAGTGCTTTCAACATTGTTCTTCTTAGTTGTATTTTTTTTCTTTTAATTTGTCCAACCTTTTCAAGGTTCTTTGGTTCCACTCGTTTGTCAAAGAAGCAACTTAGTTTTACCTCTCCTCTCTTCTCTTCCGTTGTTCCTCCGGTGCCATTCTAGATCTCGGGACGAGATCCTCTTGTAGTGGTGGAGTGTTGTAACGCCCCAAGACCATTGTGCCAGGTGTCGTCCAGTTATTCGCTGCTGTTGCCTTGTCATTTCTCGTGTGTCATGCATTGCATATCATGTCATCATGTGCATTTCATTTGCATACGTGTTCGTCTCATGCATCCGAGCATTTTCCCCGTTGTCCGTTTTGCATTCCGGCGCTCCGTTCTCCTCCGGTGGTCATTTCTACCTTCTTCTCGTGTGTGGGGATTAAACATTTCCGGATTGGACCGAGACTTGCCAAGCGGCCTTGGTTTACTACCGGTAGACCGCCTGTCAAGTTTTGTACCATTTGGACTTCGTTTGATACTCCAACGGTTAACCGAGGGACCGAAAAGGCCTCGTGTGTGTTGCAGCCCAACACCCCTCCAAAGTGGCCCAAAACCCATCTTAACCTCCTCCATCATCTAGAGCGTTCGATCACGATCACGTGGCCGAAAACCGCACCTCATTTGGACACTCCTAGCTCCCTCTATGCCTATTTATACCTCCCCCATTCGTAATCCCGGGTCATTCCACCCCTAACCCTAGATCCACCCCTCTCCGCGCGGCCGGACACGTCCGCCGGCCGCCGGACAGCGTCCGCCGCCGCCTGCAGTGAATCACAGCGCGCCAAGTGGCACTACGCCCACTTCCCCGCCGCCAGGCCCGCCCGCGCCGCGCCCGGGCTAGATCGAGCGCACCCGAGCCCCGCCGCCATCTTCCTCGGGGCCGGCAACCGCCGCCGCGCGCCGCCTCTCCTCCGGCGAGCCCTCGCTGGAGCTCGCCCTCTGCCGGCCACCGCCTCCGCCACCGCACCGGGCTGCCGCCTTGCTCCTCCCGGCGCCGCCCGACGCCGGCGACCGCGCCTGCCGCGCCGCCTCCCGCCGTCCCGCGGCCAGATCGGGACGCCGGCGAGCTCCCGTCGCCGTCCCTGCCTTCTCCGGCGCGGATCCGGTGAGATCCGCCGCCGCTTCGAAAACCATGCCGCAGTCAACCCTAGATCCGTGAGGTGATGAATTTCTCTAAGTCCCCGATTTTCCAGATTCAAATGCTCTTGTTCATCATGTCGTAACTTTGCACCCGTAACTCCGTTGTGCACGTGTAGCATATCAAAATGTTCGCCTCAGAGAGCACATCATTTCATCTCATTGAATCATTTTCATTTGAGTTCATCTTGATGCCCGAAATGCTGTTAGAAGTATGCTATTTGAGATAATTGTCAGATCTGCTGCTCCAATTAGATATTTGTCACTTTTGTCATGTTTAATGTGTGCATGATATGCCCCTGAGCTCTTCATGAGTTTTGTTATATGTTTTGCCATCTATCCAGAGGTGCAACCCATGTATTTTTATGATGTGTGTGGTGACTAGCACAAGCTTGCAAAGTGGTGCATTCGTTAATGCTGATTTCAGGGACTTAGCATTTCCACTAAGTCCTTGGACTGTTTATCTCATTATGCCATATGTTCATGTTGTTTCCTAGTGATCTGGGCCTCTTTTGAGGATGATCAGTAAGGATGTTTTGTTAATCTTGTAGTGCTCTATCCATCCATGTCTTTGTTCGCAATTATGGAGCACCCTAGCTTGAGTCAATCGAACTCTACTTTTGCCATTTCGTGAATCTGGGCATATTGTCTACTTGTTAGCAATTTTGCCGGGGATGTTGTAGTTGATCCGTGCATGTCTAGCTTGTATTTTGTGTATCCTTGGTGGGTGTATGCTTATATTGTCATGACTTGCTCGGTAGTGAGTGCATCGATCTCGTAAACATGCCTACTTGATATCTATTTCAGCATGCTCCAGTTTTCACTAAGTGTGAGAACTGATTATGTTTTTGCCATGTTCACATGCTTGCAATTGTATTTTCTGATCCCTTTTGGCTCAAGGTCACTAAGGGACTTTTGTTAAGCCCTTTGAGTAGCTCCATTCAATGCTTTACTTTGCCATGTTCAGTTCCTGTAGCATATAGTTTTCTTGCTCCAAAGTGTGCTATCTGATCTGAAATTCCAGACTAGTGTTAATTTCACTAAGTCTGAAACATGTTTACCAATTGTACTTTTGCCATGCTTATTTGAACCTGTTAATGGATGAATTGGCCGTAGCTCAGTGCTAGTCTTTTGTTAAGCATCATGAGTGGATCCCTGCCATGTATTTTGTTGCCATGTTTGAGTGCTGTAGCATGTTTGTCTTGTTGCATTTAGATGGCTACTTGCTGTAAATCACAGATCGGTGCCATATTTGAATTGCTTGCCATTTCCAAACCGTAACTCCGATTCCGGTGATCTTTATATCGTTTTCAAGCGATTTCATCTCATCTTTCCAGTGGCACACTTGGATTTCCAAATTGAGGCCAGGTCCATTCATTTCTTTGCAAATCATGCGTATGCATCGCATACCGCATCCCGCATATCATACCATGTTCATGTGTTGGTTGTTTACTATGTTGTGTGCTTCTTTTCCGGTGTTTCCTTCTTCGGGTTGGTTCCGATAATGTCGCGTTGTGAGGACCCGTTCGTCTACGTTCCGTTTGTCTTGTTCATGGACTCGTTCTTCTTCCTTGCGGGATTTCAGGCAAGATGACCATACCCTCGAAATCACTTCTATCTTTGCTTGCTAGTTGCTCGCTCTTTTGCCATGCCTATGCTGCGATACCTACCACTTGTTTATCATGCCTCCCATATTGTTGAACCAAGCCTCTAACCCACCTTGTCCTAGCAAACCATTGTTTGGCTATGTTACCGCTTTGCTCAGCCCCTCTTATAGCGTTGTTAGTTGCAGGTGAAGATTAAAGTTTGTTCCTTGTTGGAACATGGAGATGTTGTTCCTTGTTGGAACATGTTTACTTGTTGGGATATCACAATATATCTTATTTAATTAATGCATCTATATACTTGGTAAAGGGTGGAAGGCTCGGCCTTATGCCTGGTGTTTTGTTCCACTCTTGCCGCCCTAGTTTCCGTCATATCGGTGTTATGTTCCTGGATTTTGCGTTCCTTATGCGGTTGGGTAATAATGGGAACCCCTTGATAGTTCGCCCTGAATAAAACTCTTCCAGCAATGCCCAACATTGGTTTTACCATTCGCCACATAGCCTTTTCTTTTCCCTTGGGGTCGCGCGCCCAAGGGTCATCATTATTTTAAACCCCCGGGCCAGTGCTCCTCTGAGTGTTGGTCCAACTTGTCAGCCGCCGGTGGCCACCAGGGGCAACTCTGGGCTGGCCTACCGGAAGTTTGGACAATCCGGTGTGCCCTGAGAAAGAGATATGTGCAGCTCCTATCGGGATTTGTCGGCACATTCGGGCGGTGTTGCTGGTTTAGTTTTACCTTGTCAAAATGTCTTGTAACCGGGATTCCGAGTCTGATCGGGTCTTCCCGCTAGAAGGAATATCCTTCGTTGACTGTGAGAGCTTGTGATGGGCTAAGTTGGGACACCCCTGCAGGGATTTGAACTTTCAAAAGCCGTGCCCGCGGTTATGGGCAGATGGGAATTTGTTAACGTCCGGTTGTAGAAAACCTGAAGTTGACCTTAATTAAAATGCATCAACCACGTGTGTAACCATGATGGTCTCTTTCCGGCGGAGTCCGGGAAGTGAACACGGTGTTGGAGTTATGCTTGACGTAGGTTGTTCTAGGATCACTTCTTGATCATAGTTGTTCGATCGTGCTTTGCCTTCTCTTCTCGCTCTCTTTTGCGCATGTTAGCCACCATATATGCTAGTCGCTTGCTGCAGCTCCACCTCATACCTTTACCTTACCCATAAGCTTAAATAGTCTTGATCGCGAGGGTGCGAGATTGCTGAGTCCCCGTGACTCACAGATACTTCCAAAACCAGCTTGCAGGTACCGTTGAACCGTGCAGATGACGCAACCAAGCTCAAGGAGGAGCTCGATGAAGATCTTGCCCTTTGTGTTGTTTCGTTCTAGATGATCAGTAGTGGAGCCCAGTTGGGGTCGATCGGGGACCTTGTCGCATTTGGTAGACTTCTTTTATTTTGGCTCTGTAGTCGGGCCCTGATTGTATTTGGATGATGTAATGCTTTATTCATGTATTTGTGTGAAGTGGCGATTGTAAGCCAACTATGTATCTTTTTCCCTTATGTATTAGATGGGTTGTGTGAAGATTACCTCACTTGCGACATTGCTTTCAATGCGGTTATGCCTCTAAGTCGTGCTTCGACACGTGGGAGATATAGCTGCATCGAGGGCATTACACGCCGCCCCCCTCTCCTTGTCCTATTCGGACTAGGGGGGAGGGGCGCGGCCCATGCCCTGGCCGCCTCTCCTCTCTTTCCACCAAGGCCCACTAAGGCCCATTAAGTCCCGGGGGGGTTCCGGTAACCTCCCGGTACTCCGGTAAAATCCCGATTTCACCCGGAACACTTCCAATATCCAAACATAGGCTTCCAATATATCAATCTTCATGTCTCGACCATTTTGAGACTCCTCGTCATGTCCGTGATCACATCTGGGACTCCGAACAACCTTCGGTACATCAAAACATATAAACTCATAATATAACTGTCATCGAAACGTTAAGCGTGCGGACCCTATGGGTTCGAGAACTATGTAGACATGACCAAGACACGTCTCCATTCAATAACCAATAGCAGAACCTGGATGTTCATATTGGCTCCCACATATTCTACGAAGATCTTTATCGGTCAAACCGCATAACAACATACGTTGTTCCCTTTGTCATCGGTATGTTACTTGCCCGAGATTCGATCGTCGGTATCTCAATACCTAGTTCAATCTCGTTACCGGCAGGTCTCTTTACTCGTTCCGTAATACATCATCCCGCAACTAACTCATTAGTTGCAATGCTTGCAAGGCTTATAGTGATGTGCATTACCGAGTGGGCCCAGAGATACCTCTCCAACAGTCGGAGTGACAAATCCTAATCTCGAAATACGCCAACCCAACAAGTACCTTTGGAGACACCTGTAGAGCACCTTTATAATCACCCAGTTACGTTGTGGCGTTTGGTGGCACACAAAGTGTTCCTCCGGTAAACGGGAGTTGCATAATCTCATAGTCATAGGAACATGTATAAGTCGTGAAGAAAGCAATAGCAACAAACTAAACGATCAACTGCTAAGCTAACGGAATGGATCAAGTCAATCACATCATTCTCCTAATGATGTGATCCCGTTAATCAAATGACAAGTCATGTCTATGGTTAGGAAACATAACCATCTTTGATCAACGAGCTAGTGGAGGCATACTAGTGACACTCTGTTTGTCTCTGTATTCACACATGTATTATGTTTCCAGTTAATACATTCTAGCATGAATAATAAACATTTATCATGGTATAAGGAAATAAATAATAACTTTATTATTGCCTCTAGGGCATATTTCCTTCAGTCTACCACTTGCACTAGAGTCAATAATCTAGTTCACATCGCCATGTGATTTAACACCAATAGCTCACATCACCATGTGATTAACACCCATAGTTCACATCACCATGTGACCAACACTCAAAGGGTTTACTAGAGTCAGTAATCTTAGTTCACATCGCCATGTGATTAACACCCAAAGAGTACTAAGGTGTGATCATGTTTTGCTTGTGAGAGAAGTTTAGCCTACGGGTCTGCCACATTCAGATTCATATGTATTTTGCAAATTTCTATGTCAACAATGCTCTACACGGAGCTACTCTAGCTAATTGCTCCCACTTTCAAAATGTATCCAGATTGAAACTTAAAGTCATCTGGATCAGTGTCAAATTTGCGTCGACGTAACCCTTTACGATAAACCTTTTGTCACCTCCATAATCAAGAAACATATCCTTATTCCACTAAGGATAATTTTGACCGCTGTCAAGTGATCTACTCCTAGATCACTATTGTACTCCCTTGCTAAACACAGTGTAGGGTATACAATAGATCTGGTACATAGCATGGCATACTTTATAGAAACTATGGCTGAGGCAAAGGGAATGACTTTCATTATCTTTCTATCTTCTGCCGTGGTCGGGCTTTGAGTCTTACTCAATTTCACACCTTGTAACACAGGCAAGAACTCTTTCTTTGACTGTTCCATTTTGAACTACTTCAAAATCTTGTCAAGGTATGTACTCATTGAAGAAACTTATCAAGCGTCTTGATCTATCTCTATAGATCTTGATGCTCAATATGTAAGCAGCTTCACTGAGGTCTTTCTTTGAAAAACTCCTTTCAAACACTCCTTTATGCTTTGCAGAATAATTCTACATTATTTCCGATCAACAATATGTCATTCACATATACTTATCAGAAATGTTGTAGTGCTCCCACTCACTTTCTGGTAAATACAGGCTTCACCGCAAGTCTGTATAAAACTATATGCTTTGATCAACTTATCAAAGCGTATATTCCAACTCCGAGATGCTTGCACCAGTCCATAGATGGATCGCTGGAGCTTGCATATTTTGTTAGCACCTTTAGGATTGACAAAACTTTCTTGTTGCATCATATACAACTCTTCTTTAATAAATCCATTAAGGAATGTAGTTTTGTTTATCCATTTGCTAGATTTCATAAAATGTGGCAATTGTTAACATGATTCAGACAGACTTAAGCATAGATACGAGTGAGAAACTCTCATCGTACTCAACACCTTGAACTTGTCGAAAACCTTTTGCGATAATTCTAGCTTTGTAGATAGTAACACTACTATCAGCGTCCGTCTTCCTCTTGAAGATCCATTTAATCTCAATGGCTCGCCGATCTTTGGGCAAGTCAATCAAAGTCCATACTTTGTTCTTATACATGGATCTCATCTCAGATTTCATGGCTTCAAGCCATTTCGCGGAATCTGGGCTCATCATCGCTTCCTCATAATTCGTAGGTTCGTCATGGTCAAGTAACATGACCTCCAGAACAGGATTACCGTACAACTCTGGTGCGGATCTCACTCTGGTTTACCTACGAGGTTCGGTAGTAACTTGATATGAAGTTACATGATCATCATCATTAGCTTCCTCACTAATTGGTGTAGTAGTCACAGGAACAGATTTTTGTGATGAACTACTTTCCAATAAGAGAGCAGGTGCAGTTACCTCATCAAGTTCTACTTTCCTCCCACTCACTTCTTTCGAGAGAAACTCTTTATCTAGAAAGGATCCATTCTCAGCAATGAATATCTTGCCTTCGGATCTTTGATACAAGGTGTACCCAACATTTTCTTTTGGGTATCCTATGAAGACGCACTTCTCCTATTTGGGTTTGAGCTTATCAGGTTGAAACTTTTTCACATAAGCATTGCAACCTCAAATTTTAAGAAACGATAGCTTAGGTTTCTTGACAAACCATAGTTCATACGGTGTCGTCTCAACAAATTTAGATGGTGCCCTATTTAACGTGAATGTAGATGTCTCTAATGCATAACCCCCGAACGATAGTGGTAAATCGGTAAGAGACATTATAGATCGCACCATATCTAATAAAGTACAGTTACGACGTTCGGACACACCATTACACTGTGGTGTTCTAGGTGGCGTGAGTAGTGAAACTATTTCTCTTGTTTTAACTGAAGGCCAAACTCGTAACTCAAATATTTTACTTCTGCGATCATATCGTAGAAACTTTTATTTTTGTTATGATGACTCTCCACTTCACTCTGAAATTCTTTGAACTTTTCAAATGTTTCAGACTTGTGTTTCATCAAGTAGATATACTCATATCTGCTCAAGTCATCTGTGAAGATCAGAAAATAATGATACCTGCCGCGAGCCTCAATATTCATTGGACCACATACATCAGTATGTATGATTTCCAACAAATCTGTTGCTCGCTCCATTGTTCCGGAGAACGGAGTCTTAGTCATCTTGCCCATGAGGCATGGTTCGCAAGCATCAACTGATTCATAATCAAGTGATTCCAAAAGCCCATCAGCATGGATTTTCTTCATGCACTTTACACTAATATGACCTAAACGGCAGTGCCACAAATAAGTTGCAGTATCATTATTAACTTTGCATCTTTTGGCGTTAATATTATGAAAATGTGTATCACCACGATCGAGATCCAACAAACCATTTTCATTGGGTGTATGACCATAGAAGGTTTTATTCATGTAAACAGAACAACAATTATTCTCTAACTTACATGAATAACCGTATTGCAATAAACATGATCCAATCATATTCAGGCTCAACGCAAACACTAAATAACATTTATTTTAGGTTTAACATTAATCCCAAAAGTATAGGGAGTGTGCGATGATGATCATATCAATATTGGAACCATTTCCAATACACATCGTCACTTCACCCTTAACTAGTCTCTATTCATTCTGCAACTCCTGTTTCGAGTTACTATTCTTAGCAACTGAACTAGTATCAAATATTGAGGGGTTGCTATAAACACTAGTAAAGTACACATCAATAACATGTATATAAAATATACCTATGTTCACTTTGCCATCCTTCTTATCCACCAATTACTTGGGGTAGTTCCGCTTCCAGTGACCAGTCCCTTTGCAGTAGAAGCACTCAGTTTTAGGCTTAGGTCCAGACTTGGGTTTTTTCACTTGAGCAGCAACTTGCTTGCCGTTCTTCTTGAAGTTCCCCTTTCTTCCCTTTGTCTCTTTACTTGAAACTAGTGGTTTTGTTTACCATCAACACTTGATGCTTTTCTTGATTTCTACCTTCGTCGATTTCAGCATCACGAAGAGCTTGGGAATCGTTTCCGTTATCCCTTGCATATTATAGTTCATCACGAAGTTCTACTAACTTGGTGATGATGACTAGAGAATTATGTCAATCACTATTTTATCTGGAAGATTAACTCCCCCTTGATTCAAGCGATTATAGTACCCAGACAATCTGAGCACATACTCACTGCTTGAGCTATTCTCCTCCATCTTTTAGCTATAGAACTTGTTGGAGACTTCATATCTCTCAACTCGGGTATTTGGTTGAAATATTAACTTCAACTCCTGGAACATCTCATATGGTCCATGACATTCAAAACGTCTTTGAAGTCCCGATTCTAAGCTGTTTAAGCATGGTGCACTAAACTATCATGTAGTCATCATATTGAGCTAGCCAAACGTTCATAACATCTACATCTGCTCCTGCAATAGGTTTGTCACCTAGCGGTGCATCAATGAGTATAAACCTCAGATCACGGATCCAATCCGCATCATTGCTACTAACATCTTTCAACTTAGTTTTCTCTAGGAACATATAAAAAATAAAACAGGGGAGCTAAACGCGAGCTATTGATCTACAACATAGACATGCTAATACTACCAGGACTAAGTTCATGATAAATTTAAGTTCAATTAATCATATTACTTAAGAACTCCAACTTAGATAGACACCCCTCTAATCCTCTAAGTGGTCACGTGATCCATATCAACAAAACCATGTCCGATCATCACGTGAGATGGAGTAGTTTCAATGGTGAACATCACTATGTTGATCATATCTACTATATGATTCACGCTCGACCTTTCGGTCTCAGTGTTCCGAGGCCATATCTGTTATATGCTAGGCTCGTCAAGTTTAACCTGAGTATTCCGTGTGTGCAACTGTTTTGTACCCGTTGTATTTGAACGTAGAGCCTATCACACCCGATCATCACGTGGTGTCTCAGCAGGAAGAACTTTCGCAACGGTGCATACTCAGGGAGAACACTTGTACCTTGATAATTAGTGAGAGATCATCTTATAAAGCTACCGTCGAACTAAGCAAAATAAGATGTATAAAAGATAAACATCACATGCAATCAAAATATGTGACATGATATGGCCATCATCATCATGTGCCTTTGATCTCCATTTCCAAAGCATCGTCATGATTTCCATCGCCACCGGCATGACACCATGATATCCATCATCTTGATCTATATCAATGTGTCGTCACATGGTCGTCTCGCCAACTATTGCTATCGCATAGGGATAAAGTAAAGCAATTATTTGGCGCTTGCATCTTATGCAATAAAGAGACAACCATAAGGCTTCTGCCAGTTGCCGATAACTTCAACAAAACATGATCATCTTATACAACAACTTATACCTCATCAGGTCTTGACCATATCACATCACAACATGCCCTGCAAAAACAAGTTAGACGTCCTCTACTTTGTTGTTGCAAATTTTACGTGGCTGCTACGGGCTTAGCAAGAAGCGTTCTTACCTACGCATCAAAACCACAACGATAGTTTGTCAAGTTGGTGTTGTTTTAACCTTCGCAAGGACCGGGCGTAGCCACACTCGGTTCAACTAAAGTTGGAGAAACTGACACCCGCCAACCACCTGTGTGCAAAGCACGTCGGTAGAACCAGTCTCGCGTAAGCATACGCGTAATGTCGGTACGGGCCGCTTCATCCAACAATACCGCCAAACCAAAGTATGACATGCTGGTAAGCAGTATGACTTATAACGCCCACAACTCACTTGTGTTCTACTCGTGCATATGACATCTACGCATAAAACCAGGCTCGGATGCCACTGTTGGGTAACGTAGTAATTTCAAAAAATTCCTACGCACACACAGGATCATGGTGATGCATAGCAACGAGACGGGAGAGTGTTGTCTACGTACCCTCGTAGACCGAAAGCGAAAGCGTTAGCACAACGCGGTTGATGTAGTCGTACATCTTCATGATCCGACCGATCAAGTACCGAACGCACGGCACCTCCGAGTTCAGCACACGTTCAGCTCGATGACGTCCCTTGAACTCCGATCCAGCCGAGATTTGAGGGAGAGTTCCGTCAGCACGACGACGTGGTGACGATTATGATGTTCTAACGACGCAGGGCTTCGCTTAAGCACCGCTACGATATTATCGAGGTGGATTATGGTGGAGGGGGGCAGCGCACACGGCTAAGAGATCAAGAGATCAATTGTTGTGTCTTTGGGGTGCCCCCTGCCCCCGTATATAAAGGAGCAAGGGGGGTGCGGCCGGCCTAGAGAGGGGCGCGCCAGGAGGAGTCCTACTCCTACCGGGAGTAGGACTCCCCCCTTTTCCTTGTTGGACTAGGAGAGAGAGGGGAAAGAGGCGGAGGAGAAGAAGGAAGGGGGGGCGCCCCCCTCTCCTTGTCCTATTCGGACTAGGGGGAGGGGGCGCGGCCCATGCCCTGGCCGCCTCTCCTCTCTTTCCACCAAGGCCCATTAAGTCCCCGGGGGGTTCCGGTAACCTCCTGGTACTCCGGTAAAATCCCGATTTCACTCGGAACACTTCTGATATCCAAACATAGGCTTCCAATATATCAATCTTCATGTCTCAACCATTTCGAGACTCCTTGTCATGTCTGTGATCACATCCGGTACTCTGAACAACCTTCGGTACATCAAAACATATAAACTCATAATATAACTGTCATCGAAATGTTAAGCGTGCGGACCCTACAGGTTCGAGAACTATGTAGACATGACCGAGACACGTCTCCGGTCAATAACCAATAGTGGAACCTGGATGTTCATATTGGCTCCCACATATTCTACGAAGATCTTTATTGGTCAAACCGCATAACAACATACGTTGTTCCCTTTGTCATCGGTATGTTACTTGCCCGAGATTCGATCGTCGGTATCTCAATACCTAGTTCAATCTCGTTACCGGCAAGTCTCTTTACTCGTTCCGTAATACATCATCCCGCAACTAACTCATTAGTTGCAATGCTTGCAAGGCTTATAGTGATATGCATTATCGAGTGGGCCCAAAGATACCTCTCCGACAATCGGAGTGACAAATCCTAATCTCGAAATACGCCAACCCAACAAGTACCTTCGGAGACACCTGTAGAGCACCTTTATAATCACCCAGTTACGTTGTGACGTTTGGTGGCACACAAAGTGTTCCTCCGGTAAACGGGAGTTGCATAATTTCATAGTGTCATAGGAACATGTATAAGTCGTGAAGAAAGCAATAGCAACAAACTAAACGATCAAGTGCTAAGCTAACGGAATGGGTCAAGTCAATCACATCATTCTCCTAATGATGTGATCCCGTTAATCAAATGACAACTCATGTCTATGGTTAGGAAACATAACCATCTTTGATCCACGAGCTAGTAGAGGCATACTAGTGACACTCTGTTTGTCTATGTATTCACACATGTATTATGTTTCCAGTTAATACAATTCTAGCATGAATAATAAACATTTATCATGGTATAAGGAAATAAATAATAACTTTATTATTGCATCTAGGGCATATTTCCTTCACTGTCGTCATCATCGGCCTTCTCCTCCTTGACGCAGGCGTCCCTGCTGGACCCCTGCCCGGCGTCGCCATGGCGGACTGGTGGCGGCGGCGGCGCGTCGTCGTCGTCGCTGTCGATGATGACGACGACTCCTCCTTCATCGCGGCCCCAGCGACGCTGCATGAAGCGCCGCAGGGCGGCGCATTGGCGCTCCCTCGCCATCTTCAGGGAGTCCTGGCATGCCCATTCGAGGGCCGCGTCGTCGTCGAGCTCCACTTCGTCGTGCTCCGTCTTCACAGCGGGGAGGTCCGGCTCCGTCTTCATCGGCGCGAGCCCCGGCTCCGTCTTTGGCTTGACGAAGCGCGGAGGAGGAGCCGACGAGGAGGCGCGCCAGCCGCCCTCATTGATGACGATGCCGGCGCTACGAGTGCGCCGGCCGAGCAGCGTCTCCGCCGCGGGCTCGGCCTTGACGCCGAGCAGCGCCGGAGAGCCGGAGGAGTGGGAGAAAGAGCGCGAGGAGGAAGAAGAGGAGGAGCCGAACCTCCTTGGCATCCATTGCCCGTCGCGTCGGCGGTGCGCCGGGGCGGCCGCCCTCGCCGGGGGGTATGCCAACGGCGGGTTGTTGCCGCCCTCGAGGTGCGTTAGCACGCCCTCGAGCGTGCGGCCGGGGACGCCCCACCACAGGTGGCGCCCCTCGCTGTTCTTCAGGCCGCACACCACCGCCGCGCCGTTCGTGGACGCCATCCTCTGCTGTTGACGGCGCTCGAAGTACGCCACCCAAGCCGCGTGGTTGTCGGCGGTGTACTGGGGGAGGGCGAGCTGGGTGTCGGGGAGGGAGGCGCGCACGATCTCTACCTCGTCGGTGAAGTAGGAGGGGCGCGCCACGGCGTCGGGCAACGGGGGCATGGGCACTCCCCCGTTGCTGAGCTTCCGCCCCGTCGGCCGGCGCGCATGTCCGGCGACGCCGGGATGTTCGCCTGGAACATGAGCCACGACTCCTGTTCGCGGAGCGTGCGGCGGCTGAAGCCGTTGGCCGCGCCTTGTCTCCGAGGAAACACTCGGCCATCGGGAGAGGGGGGGAGAGGGAGGGCTCGGCGGCGGCTCACGGGAGAGGGAGAGGGAGGGCTCGGCGGCGGCGCTCAGGAGAGGTAGAGCTCGGCAGCTAGGGTGGGGCTGGTGTGGCCAGAGGCGAGCGAGGCCACCGGCTTATATAGCCGCGCCGCGCCCGTGTGTACGCGTGCGAGAGAGGGGAGGCATCGGCGCGCCGCCCCGTGACGCGCCGCCCGTGAGGAATCAATGGCAAGGCTGACCGGCGGCAGCCTTGCCATTGATTCCCCGCGGAAACCGAGGCGTTGGGGGAAGACGAGGCGCGGTGTCGCTGACGCGGCTGGCCCGCGGCTCTTTCGTGCTAAAACCGCTCGTCCCGGCGCCCCCGGACATCCCCAGCGCGCCGGGTTTGGCCTGGGTCCGCCGGCGCTGATTTCAGCCCATACCGGCAAAAATCGGACTCCTGGGGACGCGACTGAGCCTTTTTTCGACGCCGGCGTGAAAAAATCTTCTCGGGAGGCCTTTCTGAAGACGCGGCTAGAGATGCTCTAAGCAGCAGGAACTGCATCGACAGTATTTAACAATTCCTACTATATATCCATAGAGTTTGCTAAAGTAAGTTTTGTACATGAGCTCAGAGAAGCTAATCAATGGCCCATGAGTTTTGCACCATTTTTCATGTTTTTATAACTTTATTAAGCGGTCAAAAAACATGACCACGAAAGAAGATAAAATATATATTTTGTCAACGTCTGCATTCCAGGCGGTTATGAAAAATTGAACATTTAAATTCGAAAGTAGTTTTTCTTATCTGGTCCTCTAGAGTCCGGACACAAGAAGTACCAACTCATATCTGTCTCTATATATATATACGGATGTAGCAACGCATTCCATCAAATCTCCGTTTTATCTGTTGCAATCTTGCAACGGCGCCGGCGTTGGTGACCATGGTGGCGGCGACCATCACGAAGACGGCCCGTGGGACGCACGTCCTGGACATCCACGGCTTCAGCGGCCTGAGGAAGAAACAATGTGACGTAGATGGCTTTCTGTACTCGCCGACCTTCACCGTCAGCGGCCTCGACTGGGCAGTCCGCTACTACCCCGACGGCGATAACCACCATGCCGGCGGCAACTTGGAGTTGTCGGACCATGTTGCCGCCTTCGTCGAGCTAGTGACCGAGGGCGCTGCGGCCTGGGCGCGCGTCGGGTTCGGGCTGGTCGACCAGACCACCGGCGAGACGGTGCCGCTGTTCCGCGAGAAGGACCCGATCCTGTTCGACGCCAGCAGCGAGGACACGTGCACCTGGGGCGCCGGCGAGCTCGCCAGGAGGAGGCACCTCCATGCCGGCTCGCGGTACGTCATCGGTGACCGCCTCAAGATCGAGTGCGCCATCGACGTCTGCAGCGACCTTCTCACCTTCGACGACCCGCCACCGTCCTCCGGCCTGCCGCTCTTCCAGCAAGCCGGCTACGGCAGGGAGGAGCCGGACGTGATCATCGAAGTCGCAGGAGAGACGATCGCCGCGCACTACTGCATCCTCGACGCCCGGGCGCCTGGCTTTCTCAAGCGCCACATCCACACGGCGACGACACGCAGCGACAGGAAGGTGCAGATCTCCGTGGACGGCGGAGACATGCCGGCACAGTCGTTCAAGGCGCTGGTCGACTTCGCCTACACGGACGCGCTGCCGGTCGTGGGTGGCCTTAATGGGGCCGGCCACAAGGCGATGATCCGGCACCTCCTTATCGCCGCCGAGCGGTACGGCATGGGCAGGCTGAGGGCGATCTGCGAGCGTGTCCTGTGCAAGAGCCTCGACGTCGAGACCGTGGCAGCCACGCTGGCCATGGCTGACCGACACGGCTTCAAGAAGCTGAGTGAAGCTTGCGCCGAGTTCATGGCTTTTCCCTGAGATTTTTTTTCAAAACTATCATGTTTTTTGTAGCAATTTCGAAAACTATAGGACGTAATGCAAAAAAATCAAAACTAGTAGCCCGTCGGCCATTCTTTGGGCGAAGTACTACTTTTCGGCCACAGTTAGGCCGAAGTACTACTTTTCGGCCGGCCGAAGTAGTACTTTTCGGCCATCCCCTGGCCGAAAAGGCACTTTTTGGTCAACTCTAGACCGAAATAGACTTTTTGGTCTAGTCTAGGCTGAAAAGTCACTTTTTGGTCAACCCTGGGTCGAAGTTGCATGGCTCATGCTGAAATGTATTTTCCCGCCCACCCCTTCCCGCCATATGTTTCCGCCACCCGTTTCTCGCCAATCCCTTCCCGCCTTATTTTCCCGCCAATCCCTTCCCGCCTTATTTTCTCGTCAATCCGTTCCCGCCTTATTTTCCCGTCAATCCCTTCCCGCCTTATTTTCCCGCCAATCCCTTCCCGCCTTATTTTCCCGCCAATCCCTTCCCGCCAACCCTTTCCCGCCATACCGCAGTTATTCTTTCCCGCCATTTTCTCCTCTGTATCTATAAAACCCGCTTCAGGCGGAGGTGGATAAGCATTCCAGTGTAGTGTAGTCGAGATGTCCCATTTTCCATTCGATCGTAGTTTTCACCCTGAGATGAGCAGCACCCTGCTGAGTCTAGCTACCGATTTCAGGATGGACAATAGGATAGTTCCATGGGACGAACTCACCGGTAGTGACACCATAATGAATGAGTTGGCTCACCAATTATGTAGGTCTGGGTGGCCTGAAAGGACCTATGAGGAGGTACGTCAAAAACTTCTTAGGTTGCATGAAAGATGGAAGAAGGTGGTGGAGCCAAAGATTGAAACTTTCAGAAGGACTACAGAAAAGCATCCATTTTTATGGACTGAGGAGAGCGAGGACGACGATGATATCTTCATGCCGCCGCTTCCGGGTTCTGCATCGTCGAAAGGCAAGAGTTCTGCATCGTCCAAAGGAAAGAGTTCTGCATCCGCGAAGGGCAAGAGTTCTGTATCGACCAAGGGCAAGAGTTCTGCATCGACGAAGGGCAAGAGGAGCGCATCGTCGAAGGGCAAGAGGGCTGCATCAACGGAGGATGACGATGATGACTTCATGTAGTATGTAAGATGTATTCCAGTTGTACCGTTTTATTCAGATGTATTTGCATTATTAGTTTGTATTGTATTATTGTAGGGCATTATGTTCTATCTGAATTTCATTTTGTAGTATGTAAGATGTATTGCACAAGTTCAGCCGCACCGTTTAATTCAGATGTACTTGTATCTTAATTATCGGTTGTAGTCTATTTGGAAATGTAACTGAAATAAGAATGCGAATTAATAGTAATATGTCTCTCGCATACATAAAACAATATATGTCTCCTGATCACATAGAAGCAAGTGCGATAGTAACACATACATGAAGCATGTCTCATACATAAATACTGACGCACAGCTGCGAATAGTCTGAAACTAACATAGATAATGAGTCATACATAGATAGATAAGCATATCACTGCGGGGGACGACGACGAGTCTGGGTCTTCCTCGGGCGAGGACCGGAAGGCGATAAGCGCTGAGGCGGTGGACGAGGCTCGCGATAACCACGACCATAGTTAACCTCGTCTGTCACGGTCTGTGTCTCCTGCGTCGGTGGTGGTGGTGGAGTGTGAAACACTGTCTGCGAGAAGCCATAAATGTTTGTAGCTTGGTCATCATCCTCGCGGTCGCCCTCAAAGTACGAAGCACCACCACTAAGGATCGGTGACTGCTCTGAATGCATGAACGGTTGCGAATGGTTGCCGCCTGTGGTAAAGTAAAATTGATACAAATGCATGAACGAAGCACCACCAGTAAGCATCAGTGACTGCTGAGAATGCAAGAACGATTACTACATTGTTCAAAAGAATGTAGTGAGTAGTGTTACCTAGATTCATCTGCTGATGCCAGGAAGAGCTCTCTGGCTGTGAAGGAGGTGGCTCATGCCAGGAAGAGCTCCCTGGCTGTGAAGGAGGTGGCTCATGCCAGGAAGAGCTCCCTGGCTGTGAAGGATGAGGTTCTGCACGGTGCACAGAGGGTCGTGGTTCTGAACGGTGCACAGAGGGTCGTGGTTCTGAATGTTGTACAGAGGGACGTGGCAGACGATGTGCTGGAGGAGGAAGTGCAACATCCGAAGTCCGTCTACACGTAACAGCTGCGTAAATCCCGCGTAGCTTGTCATCAAGACGCCTCAACCATGAGACGCCCTCTCGCGGTGGGATAGTTTCTCCCCTCTGAAAGCGCCGCATTAAAGCGGAAACCTCCTCTCGCGCCTGTAGTGTCAAGTCACCCTGTACACAAAGAGTGAACCAATTATATCCTTGTTGTATGATAGACACCACGAATAGACAACCAAGCGAATATGTCCAGATTAACAAAAGACTTAACATATGAGAACCAAGGCATTTACCGCGTGGTGTCTGGTTCCCACAACAGAGGCAGTTGGGTACATATCGCTGGTGAGAGGGGCTTCGATCTGATCAGGAGCAGCTGATGGAACCAAGTAGATCCTCGTTGTATGCCGGTAACGCTGCAGATACAACCCGAACATTTCCCAGTTAAAGGGCCGAACCTCACCCCAGATATTTGTCGCGGCGGTAGTCCATTCGTCAACATAAGGGGTAATGCTCTGAATCCAATAAGCCATGGACTTGTTTCCTCCTAGGCGATTGTCCCTGAGATTGACATGCGCGATACATGATTAGGTATATTATGAATGCAGAGCTGCCAACTAAAATAGTATTAGTACTTACTTGTGCACGTGGTCTGGCAAGTGTGGAATATCTGGAATCTCAGGCTGTTGATATAGACCGAACTGTCTCATCACCCTATGAAGAGACATCTCCTTAACCGTCACGTCGAACACCAACTTGGCCTTGGTCATCCAAAAGTACCGATCTCTAGTGCACAATCCAGAAATCCCAACTGGGTACCTCGATGATATAGCCTGAGGCGAGTATGGCTCCCAAATAACTTGATCCTCGTGCAAACTATCAAACTGCGCCATGAAGGACGGGTAGCATCCCCTAACCTGAGTATGCGCAAACTGTCTCTGTGCATGACAACAAATAAGCATTAGTAATACTATTGAATGGCAAGAAATAATTGAATTAATTGTTACTTAATATAAAAGTACCTCTCGCCGTGTCTAAACAGATCCCATAATAGGTAAGTCGCCGATAGCAGGCACGTAAGTCCCAGCTAAGTCCTCCAAACCAAAAGGTTTATCAATGTAGACATAGGGTCGTCCAATAGGGAACCTCTCGTATGACCAAAGCTGCAACAATAATGGATATCCAACAAGACTAGATTTTCTAGACTTTAACAAGCAAGTTTTGCACAGGCCTCTGTACGTAGCCGCTAACACAGCAGAACCAAAACTCCTCTGTAGAATATCCGCAGGGCAACGTGCTTCAGCTATCTCTCGTGCAATACCGATGAGTCGTGCATCGACAATGGTCACGTGGTTCTCCGTAAACATTGTCTTGCCGAATAGCCAAAGAATATATGCCTCTAGGGACCGGTCAATCTGTGCCTCCGACAACTGAACGTCGGGATGTCCTAACGAGACGATCTACATAGAAACGTAATAATTGTATGAACATCGGACAACTAAAAAACAACATTTGTTTAAGTGGCCGTGATGGTTACCTGAAACTGGCTCAACCATCTAAAAAGAGGTCCATGAGGATCGTTGTCTATAGCCCTAGCAGTCGGGACTGCAGCCAAAAAACGGGTCTGCATCGCTGCTTGCCACCCAGATTCTGCCTCTAAGGGACCTATGGCAGCACCGGCCAGAGGTAATCCCAACAAGTAAGACACATCCTGTAAAGTAGGCGCCATCTCTCCCCAAGGAAAGTGAAACGTATGTGTCTCTGGTCTCCATCTATCTACTAAGCAGGTAAGGAGTGACTTGTCGTAAGAGAAACGTTTCACTTGCCTCTTGTGTAACTGCAATGGTTCACCTGCCTCATCTAAGTCCGGACCATCAATCCACTCATCCAATGTACCCTCAACCAGCCGTGCCAAGGGTAGAAGTCTAGCCCAACTTAACCTACAAAATAAAGAGATTGTTAGCGGTTATGAAAAGTATGTCAAACATAGTAATTCATTATATGGTCTCCATTATATGCACACATACCTATCAACCCATGAATCGTGTATCAGCCAGTTAGTCTTTGGGGTACGAGTGACCAACACGTCTAAGTTGTTGCCCGCTTCCGTAAGGGCGCCCCGGTGCTTTCTATCGATGTTACCATTAAGCAACGGATACGAAGACATATCTGCAATTCAAACAACAAATCTCAGGTGCAAATAAAACATAGTACGACATATTACAAATTATAACATAGTCCTGACATATTACGAATTAAAATATAGTCCTGACATATTACATATTAAAACATAGTCCTGACATATTACAAATTAAAACATAGTCCTCACATATTACAAATTAAAACATAGTCCTGACATATTACATATTAAAACCCACTACGGCACATTATATAGCTTGTGAGTTATTTCTTCCTCGTCCGCCCCTTCGGCCTCGACTACCACGACCACGTCCGCCTCTTGCTCCTGTTGTCGCAGCCGTCGATGTGGAAGCACTCGTCGATGCGGAAGCACCATCTTTGTTCAGGTCGGGACAATATTTCATCCTATGCCCATAAGCCGCGCATAACAAACATTGTCTGGTTGCTCCACCAGCTTCAGACTGGTCCATATCGTTCCGGATGCGACGGGCCTTTCGTCTGCCCCTACTTGTTCGCCGAAGGTCTGGATGCGGGGTGTATACTGTCTCACCGTCATTTACCTTGTTGAAATTGCCGACGACTCTAAACCCTGTCATCTCGCCTGTCCAGGTGTTGAGTACTGCCTCTTTTAAATAGTATGGGGACACGAAGGATATAGCATCCAACTGAATCTGGCCACAGGCAGCCAACACATGAGAGCAAGGTAGGTGCAACAACTTCGGTTTGTTGCATGTACACTCACACGTTGGATATAATTCCGTTCCAATTTTTACCTCGTGTGTCTTCACCTCATTTCTAGAACCAAAACCATCGATAGGAAGCTGAACCTCATACCTCCTTTCTTGATTCCCTATGAGTCTGACACTGTGCTTCTTTGCTTTCTCTATCTTCTTTGCCATGTATTCCATGACACGGCTACAATAAGGTGTGTTCTGATTATCTTCAATATGCTTCTTTGCTAACTCGTGCCTTTCTCTAAAATATCTCAAAGTGCCATGGAATACAACCTCCACAATAGCTGTGAGTGGCAATGCTCTATTCCCTCTCAGCACAAAGTTATACACCTCTGCAAGATTGGTTGTCATGTGGCCATACCTAGCTCCATGTGTGTCATGCAGCAAAGACCAATTCATTGGAGGCTCTTTCTCTATCCACTCAGAAAAATTCTTTATTGCCCTTCCCTTCTTTCTCTTAGTATTAGGAGGGTCAATTGCTGGCAAGTCACAAAGACCAACTGGCTCCTCTAGCTCCGCGATGAGTGCTGCTAATTTAACCTGATCTTCTTCCATTTTCTTCCTTGCATGGACCTGCTTCTTAGTAAACTCATCTAGTTTTGACCAAATAAATTCGTATTTCCGCTGCTGGCTCTGCTTGCATAATTTTTTGAACAAGTTCATCAACCGCTTGTTCTTGAACTGTGAGAAAAAATTAGCCCCAAGATGGCGCATGCACCACCGGCTCTGCAAGTCCCTCCAAGGTGTTGGTTCGTCATCTGCTGGATTACGAAGTGTCTTCACGGCCTTCAATATACCAGCATGTCTGTCATGAATGACACACACGTTTGGTCGGTCCTTCACGATGGCAATTTTCACTTGGCGGAAGAACCATACCCAGCTGAGAAAGTTCTCACCCTCCACAAATGCCATGGCAAGTGGGATGATTTGATTGTTCCCGTCCACACCAATAGCAGTCAGGATTTGCCCTCTATACTGACCGGTCAGGAATGTACCATCCACAAATATAACAGGAGGACAATGCCGGAAAGCTTCGATGCACATAGCAAAAGAGAAGAACACTCGTTTCAACACCTTGAAATCTGGTATACTCAGCAACCTCATGTGCTGTACGTTCACATAAGTGCCGGAATTTCTCTCCTTCAGTATGCCTAGGAGACGGACAACATTATCATATGAGTCGAAGAACGTCCCAAACCTTTCCTCCATAGCCTTCTGCTTAGCCCTCCAAGCCTTCCCATAAGGAATGACATAATTCCATCTGACCTTCACTGCTGTCTGGATGTGTTTTGCTTCCATATCTTTCTTCTCTACTATCTCAGTATACATGAGTTGCGCAATGAGACTTGAAGTCAGGTTCGGATGCTTGACCAGCAGGTTCGTCCTCACACAATTATGTGGGACGACAATGGTGACAACCCAGTGGATGTCATACTTCGGCACGTGCCCGTGCACCTTCCCAGGACAACTTGTTACAACACATTTCACGGTATAGTTTGTTGGACTTGATATGTGTGTCTTGAAAACCCTCTGCGTAGACATAGCCCACTTTATCACAGCATACTTCAATTTTTTCTTTGTATCAAACATAGCCCCTATTTGTACTTGGTTCAGATTATACTGCCATGGAGTCTCATGGCCATCGTTCACGTAAGGCCGGTGGATATGTCCTGCTCCCATGCAGAAGGAATCGGTACCTCAACTTCATCCTCAGAATTTTTAGAATCCAGTTCCTCCACCAATCCATCCTCGTCCTCTTCCTCCATCACCCTCTGCATTTCATCCCCTTCCTCATCCCCATCAGCAAAACCAGAACCAGCTAATATTATCGAATGGCTACTCTGCCCAGTATCAGGACCACAAACATTGTGTGGCACGTAGTCTGACTGTTTCTCGGATTGACTACCATCCACATCTTGTGGCTGTGACCCGGATAAAACAATCTCGTTAGCCACTTCACTGCCTTGGCCGGGTTCATACCCCCTGTGGAGTTGTACGGTATTCTCCTCCTTCGGCACAGGTTGCACAAGTGCATATGGGTGGATTCTTCGGTCTCGGCAGCGTCTTAACAGGGACAACCAATGTTGGCTCCTATCTACCGGCATCAACTCCCACTTGACATTTTTACAAGATTTGGTCCACAATGCATGAATACTGACGGAACATACTTCAGGATCCAGCCCGAAACTAGTTGTCAACCAGTACTTCAATTGTCTAATGTCCAGTCGGTCCGGGTCTGCTAGTGTCATGACGCCATTTTTAAACTCGCTAAGATCAACCCCCAACTCATTATATCGAACATTACCAGCACCGTAGTAAACATTCAGATTTACTGATTCAGACATTTTCACCTGTCAGACATTGTCATCTTCTCATTAATCACAACGAACTATGCGCTAAAATGCCTCCAAAAATATATTAACACTAAAATTCATAATATGACTTATATACACTAACTAAACTATATTAATCACAATATACACTAATATTATCCGCTACACGAACTATGCGCTAAAATGCCTCCAAAAATATATTAACACTAAAATTCACAATATACACTAATATTATCCGCTACACGAACTATGCGCTAAAATGCCTCCAGAAATATATTAACACTAAAATTCACGATATACACTAATATTATCCGCTACACGAACTATGCGCTAAAATGCCTCCTAAATTAAATTAACACTGAAATTCACAACGAACACTAATATTATCCGCTACACGAACTATGCGCTAATATTTACATAATATTTGTGACGACGTGATTATACCTTCGAAGTGTGTGTCCGCTTCTTGCTTGCACCACCGGAGAACGACAAGGCCGCCCCCGACGACCGGAGGTTCAACTCCGGTCAGCCCCCAACCTGCTCCTCCTCCTCACCACCTCCTCCTCCTCACCACCTCCTCCTCTGCAGCTGCTGCTACTAGTCACCACCACCTACTACCCGTCCTCCTCTCCACCATGGCTCCTCCTCCCCACCATGGTTACTCCTCCCCAAACACATCAAAAACTATCCCATAGCAAAAAATAACACCGTAGGCCGGTGGGGATTGCTATGATCTACCGATTCTGTAGGTTGGATTTGCAAATGTGTGGCAAATGGAGGAGATCGGCGCGGGGGGGGGGGGGGGGAGTTCTACAGAGAAGAACTGAGAAAGAGAGAGAGAGAGAGAAAGGGAAACGAAGAACAGAGCACAGCGCAGGGGCGAACGGGTGCTTATCCGCACCTTTTCGTCCTAGACCTGGCCGAAAACGTCTTCGGTCGAAGCCTGGCCGAAAAGGCCAGCTTCGGTCACCGGTGGGCCGAAAACGGCCCAGTTCGGCCGCCTAGCAGCCGAAGCTACTATTTTCGGCCGGGCCCCCGCCAACAGCGAGTTTTCGGCCCAATCGCGGCCGAAAAGCCTACTTCGGCCATGGCCTGGCCGAAAACTCCCTTTTCGGCCCACTCCTGGCCGACGGGCTACTAGTTTTGCGTTTTTTTCATTCTACGCTATAGTTTCCGAAATTTCTACAAAAAACATGATAGTTTTGAAAAAAAATCTTTCCCTGACATCCGCCTTCTCTTGTCCTTTATGCTCTAAGAAGAAGCAAGGAAGGTAGCAACCGTTCCAAAGAGGTGAAAACAAAGATGTTTAGATGATACTAGTATAAGCATGCACGTATAACCCACGTCTCAAATCTTAATCAAATGAGATGCACATCAATATAGAAAAACGATTCCTGATACTATATATGAATTAAATAGATATTGTTGCTCAAGTTATATTTTCAAAGGTGGGACGTCATTGTCATGTTGCTGCATAGAGATAATAATATATTCTTTCATTCATTCGGTGATATGTTGTAAATTTAGAGCATTAAATCTAGTAAAAAAATTAAAACGAAGACGCCGGAGGTGTCCGGCTTTAAATTAATAAAGCCCACATAAGGCAGAATCCAACAAGTTCAACACAGAACATCATAAAGTAAAACGGCCGCAGCCAAGGTGCGTTACATGCTACCGGCCGAAGCCTGTGGGGTAATGAGAGAAGTAGCAGCAGCGTGCAAGTAGCTGGTCCAAAAGGTCACATCCAACGGCAAGCTAGTGGCGGGCACCAATCTGGATCAACCGAATCCGCTCCATAGCCTCCGTCATCCGATCCACATCACGCCGTTTCCCCAACGGCGTCCATGTCTGAAGGAACAAGTGGCATTTGAAGATAATGTCAGCCGGGTGAGAAGGAAATTTGTGCTCAATAGTTATCTTATTGCGTGTAGTCCAAATGGCCCATAGCAAAGCTCCCACACATCTCCATAAAACACGGCTGAAACCGCCCCTATGAGCGACAAGAATAGCGCGAAGGTCCAAAGCTGAGCGGGGATTCCAGATCTGGTCGAACGCCTCCCTAACCGCACTCCTCGCAAACCGTGCGAGGTAACAGTTGAAAAAGATGTGGTTGGCATCTTCATGATGTCCACATAGTACGCAAGAGCCATCGGAAGGCCCGTTCCTACGCGCGATATTATTGGGGGAGGGAAGGCGATCACGAAACATCTACCATAAGAAAATTTTGATCTTTAAGGGGATAGATGCTTTCCATAGCCCCCTAGCTATGTCCAGGGTCGGCCCCTCGGTCAGTTTGTTGTACAAGGATTGGACGGTAAATTTCCCCGAGTGCGAGAGAGCCCAGGAGACCGAGTCAGCCTCAGGGCGAAGGACCACTCCCGCTAGAGCAGCTATGAGCCCGTCCCAACAGGCTCGTTCGTTATCGAGGAGGGGTCTTTTGAAGGATACCGCGGGCGGGTTGGTGCGCAGCGCATCAGCCACTAGGATATCAACGTTAGTGGCTAACCGCTAGGCAATGGTGTGGCTTTTCCACAAGGGTTCCATGCCAAACCAATGGTCCAGCCAAAATCGCGTTGAGGACCCATTGTTGACGCAAAACTTGGCTCCTAATGTGGGTGCAGGCATAACTTTCTGGAACCCATTCCAAAAAGTTGATCCCTTAGCTTTGGAGGTGAGAAAATTCCCATCTGGGAAGTATTTGGCGCGGAAAATATCCGCCCAGAGCCCCTGCTCGTTTTGGGATAGTTTCCAAATCCACTTGGTTAGGAGAGCGACATTCATGAGTTTGGAGTTAAGAATCCCAAGTCCTCCGAATTTCTTAGGGCGGCAGAGCGCGGCCCATTTGATCAGGTGGTACTTCTTTTTTATCCCAGTTCCTTCCCAAAAGAACTTGTATTGGGGCGTATCAAGCTTGGCATGAACCCCATCAGCCAGCAAGAACATGCCCATCGTGAACAGAGGAAGGGAAGAGAGGCTGGAGTTAGTCAGGATCAGTCTGGCGGCCGAGGAAAGGAACCGACCGCGCCAGGGACTAACCTTGTTTGCCACCTTGTCGTACAAGGGCTCCCATTCCAGAATAGAGATGTGTTTATCCGAGATAGGCAAGCCCAAGTACTTAATTGGAAAGCTCCCTAGCTTGCAATTAAGCAGGTTGGCGACTCGAGTAGCGAGCAGAGAGTCCATCCCAATGGCTATTACCTCGCTCTTAAGGAAATTGAGCTTAAGGCCGGAAATGATTTTGAAAGCAAGGAGGATGAGTTTGATCGAGGCTACGCTATGATTGTCAGACTCAAAGAGCAACAAGGTGTCGTCCGCATATTGAAGGTGCGTGAGTCCACCCGGAATAAGGTGAGAAACCACCCCGCGGATGTGGCCGACGTCCTTAGCCTTATGCACCATGGCTGATAGGGCGTCCGCAACAAAGTTAAAGATCAGAGGCGAGGAGGGATCCCCTTGCCTGAGGCCTCGTTTGTTGTGGAAGAAGTTCCCAACCTCTCCGTTGATCAACACAACAGTCTGGCCTCCCGAGACCAGTTGCATGATGCGGTGAACAAAGCCTGGCTCGAATCCCTTCTGAGTCAGCACCTTGCGGATGAACTCCCAATTCACGCGATCGTATGCTTTCTCAAAGTCGAGCTTGAGGAGCACGGCCGGTTGCTCAGTGCGTTTAAGCTCGTGGACAGTCTCCTGCAACACTATCGGCCCTTCGAGAATGTTGCGGCCTTTGAGAAAACCAGACTGGCTACGGTTGATAACGCGCTGCGCTACCGGGGCAAGTCTGGTCGCATAAGCCTTTGAGCAGATCTTGAAAGGCACGTTAATAAGAGTGATAGGACGGTACTGCTTGATAGTGTCGGCCCCTTTGACTTTGGGAATGAGGCTGATAACTCCGTAGTTAAGGCGCGAAACGTCTACTGAACCTAACGCAAAACCATTAATAATCCCGTAGAAGAGGTCTTTAAACACAGGCCAGAAATGGCGGGAAAACGCGACCGGCCAGCCGTCCGGGCCAGCCGCAGTGTCAATCTTCATTGCTCCCACGGCTTCGTCGATCTCCTCCGTGGAGAAAGTCAAAGCCAAGAAGTCATTTTCGGCTTGAGACACGCGGCCATCTTCCCCCCAGAAGTCCGCCCAAAGCTGTAAGGGCTTCTCCTCGGTTGTTCCCAACAAGTTGAGGAAGAAGTCATAGATGTGTGCCGCGATGTCAGACTGACTCACCAACAGCCCTTGATCAGATTGAAGTCTCAAAATCGAGCACTTCCGTTTATGGCCGTTGGCAAAGGTGTGGAAATATCCCGTATTCGCATCGCCCTTGGTGATCCACTTGACGCCGCCCCGGCGACGCCAGTATTCCTCCTCCTCCCTAAGAATGGCAAGCATATGGTTCTCAAGTGCGTAACGATTGGCCCATTCAGCTTCCAGGAAGGGTCTGGAATCAGCTAGCACGTCTAGGGCTTTAATTTCAGCAATAATAGCTTCCCTAGCATGCTTCCCTTCGCTCCCGTGGTTTGCACCCCACCCACGGAGGAAACCCCGAAGGGTACCAGCCGCCGAGATCCAAGTGTCCATGGGACCCCTGGAGTAGCCGACCGCAGCTCTTGCACGCTCCCAGCGCGGAATGAGCAAGGGACCGAAGCCCTCGACCTCAAACCACCCTGTTTCAAAGAAGAAACGAGGGCTGCGCTTGATCCAGTCCTCCCCAGAGGCTAGGATCGGCGGCACATGATCCGACCCAATACGCGTTTCCGCTACCAGCGTACACATGGGAAATAGCACTTCCCAGTCGGAGGTCACAAAGACACGATCTAGAACACTGCGCACAGGCGAAAGTTGCTTGTTGGTCCACATATATCTAGCGCCAGTCCTAGTGATCTCCCACAGGGCACATGCCGCGATCGTATTATTGAACAAGTTCACTCTAGGCCAGTCAATGTTAGGGTTGTTCTTATCCGCTCCCGAACGAATAAGATTAAAATCGCCCCAAGGACGATGGGGACATTGGCGGTTTGCTTGGCCCCAACCAAACTTTGAATTTCACCCAAGAAATCAGCCGCCCTAGAATGATCGGCCGGACCGTAGACACAAACTATCGACCAGAAAACAAGCGAAATCATGTGCTTAATCGTAATTGAAATGAAAAATGCACCCACGTCCCAGCTTACAACATCGCATACATCACTGTTACAACCCAGAAGAAGACCACCAGAATGGCCCACAGAAGGTACCCAGCCCCAAACAAAACGATGAAGAGAGTCGTAGGCTGCCAAATCTCTATACGTAAAATCGGCTTTAATCATTTCTTGAAGCGCAACCACGTCAATACGTTCCCGGGCAAATTAAATCTAGTAATTGATCCTCTGAATCGCCATTGTAAAATATATTGAGTCATTCGAAAAGCTAATTCCAGTGTGATACGTCTTAATACAACATGATTCAGCACACGGCATGTATTATCCCGAGAAAGATATGTTTGGAGAACAAAATACAACTACTATTTATACTCTTCGATATCCTATGCTGCAGATTGTTAGCACTTTTCCAGACAATAGCATGCAGATTTCCCCCATACTCAGTAAAACTCTCCATTTCCTGTGATTCATTCAGACTCAAAGGAAAATTGTCAAATAGGCATATAAATACATTTCATAGAAGCTGAACTCATTAAGTAGATCCATCATTCTAAAAGAACTCGTAATTAGAAGCTGTAGTTTCGTAGTAATAGCATCTACAGTGAGGGTACAAATTGTAGATAAAAGTATATGCATTTTGGACATTGTCATTTTTTTTTACGCCTGAGAGGAGGAGGGGCATTGACTATTCAAATGTGCCAAACTATGAGTATGCACCCATGTAATGAATGACACTGTATTCAAAAGAGATTACTCGCAGTTGTAAATTGGTGCTCCTAATGCCTTTCACCGTGATCTGTGATTAGTAACCTATCATATGCTAGTACTACACGACGCTTAATTACATTCTAGTTGTTTTTCAAACAGAAGCAACTGGAGTACACTTGTTCATTGTTCTCTCTAACTGACAAGAAACAAATAGGATATGAATTACTTGCTAACAAATCTGAAAGCAAAGGATCAACCTAAATTCCATCAAACTGTAAAATCATGTGAAGCCAGATAACAGCAAGAGCATCAAACTCCACAAAGGTCTCGACATTTTAAGAAGTCAATAATGGTCTCATATACGACAAATGCAGACAAACACTATGCCCCAAAAAATACCAGTACCTAAATATTCCTCTGTAAAGTAATATACAGAGGGGTATCATTGAACTACATACTGTGATGCTCTTGTTTATTCAGTTAATGGAGCGAAGAGCAAGATTTTTTTTACCTTTCAGGGTGATGTTCAGAAATATTTCAGATGTAGGGTAGGAAAATATTTGTTTTCAACACAATAATTGAGATGTCAAAAAGGACATGTTTCATCTGAAATGAAAGTAGCTTATAGACAATGTAGCTTATCTTACATAATTTACACCACTGATGTGAGTGGCCACTGCTTTACATGAATGCTCACTGGATTTGAAAAAGGCAATGTTTGTAATGAGAGATGAAACAGTTACGTAACAATTTTAATACGAAACCATGAAGAAAAGCAAGGATAGCCATCAATAGTAGTCCATACACATGCGAGCTATAACCGCCATGCTACCAGTAGATATAGAATATGAAAGGAACAGAAGAGAACTTCCTAGGAGACTTGTTGAATATGCTTCGCTTTGAGTGATGATCTTTGAAGAAAGTTCACAATCAGGTTATAAGCAGAATACCTTGTTAGTTGCAAGAACTCCTTCACCAATCAACATCCTCTTTCTAGCTGCAACCAAAAATAAGATTGAGTGATGATCTTCTAAGAGCAAGGGCATTGGGGCTAGCTGTGCCAACCACCAATAACATTGTCAACTTAAATTTATTCGTCACTGGGAAATCACATACTATGTTCTGCTTAACTTTCTCCTACTCAAGTGCGGGTACAGAGCTTTGCATGGAATTCATTATTTAAAAATAATATTTATCATAGCTTGCAAATAATCCAATATACACATAAAAGCAAAAAATGCTAAAAAATGACATTATGTCGTCTTTTTGTGAAGGTGATAAATTCCATATTAAAGTACCGATTATTTGGTTGGAGCTCACCTATTAAGTAGTCGTACATCTCAGAGGCCATATTCTTTAATATCCGATATCACAACCCCATGGCCTCTCTCTCTCTCTCTCTCTCTCTCACACACACACACACACAAAATAATTGGTTGAGAGTTGACTGCACCAGTTCAAGCGAGTTAATAATTGGTTGCCACTCCGAGCGAGTTAACTGCTTGATAGATAGATAAGTCCAAGGTACTTGCAAGGAAAACATTCCATGCGGAAGGGCTATTGCGACCATATGTTTGTCCCTCTCCTCTCCACGTATCATAATAGCAGAAGATTTTGCGGAAGGCATGAAGTCGTGCCTAAAATGTTGAGAGTTTGTCTAACGAAGCTCATGTCCGATATGGTAGGCCTCACGAAGAGAACCACGTCATCTGCGTAAATCAACAGTCGATGCATCCATGGCTCCAAGATGATGCGCTTTTACTATCATTGCAGTGAGAACATCCATGACAATTACGAATAGAAGTGGCAACAACAGGTCACCTTGACGCAACCATCGAGCATGCATGAACTTGTGGCCACATAGCCGTTAAAGACAACTCAAGAGCCGTTGTCGTGAGTAAAGTGGCTACCTACGATCTCCAGACATTCGAGAAACCTTTCGCACATAAAACTTCGAAGAGAAAGGGCCAAGCGATGGAGTCAAAGGCACACGAAATATTCAATTTGAGTAACGATCCTTTCGCCTTGTCCTTATGCAAACTCCTCACAACTGATTGGTCATGAATTGATCGACCACGAATCAAAGCTGATTGTTTGATCTGCATCAGTTCGGCCATGCGCAGATAGTCTAGGAGCCATCAATTTAGCGTAAAATTTGGGCATCTCTGGAATTATCATGAATTGATATGAGTCCTGGCAAGAAGATCAGTCATTGTTCTCAGAACCTATGTAAGAAAAAATGATCACGCCTTTAGGCCTCGTTCGGTAGGAGAGGGTCGAGGGGGTTTCAAAGGGAGTTTCCTTGCGTGGCGGAGAAACCCCGCAAAACCTCGAGGGCCCATTTGGTACGCGGGGTTTCGACGGCCAAACCCCCTCCTATACCCTCCTTTCCACGCGGTTCAGAGCCCTCGAGGGGGGACTCCTGGATTTGGGAGGAAACGAGACCGCGCCGCCGCCTGCTCACCGTGCCGTCGCTCGACTCTTCCTCAACACGCTGACCTACGCATCGGCGGCGTGCCTCCTCCGCCATACTGGCCTTCTCCCCAGTGGTAAGCCCTTGCCTCGCCTACCCTCCTTTCCTCTCGTTGTCTAGGTTTCTTTCATTCGTCCGGCCATGGCTGCCGCCTCATCCTCCTCGGCGAGATCACCATGCACACCGTCTCCGAGGGCACCAAGGCCGCCACCAAGTTCACCTCCTCTTAGATTGCGTCCCCTGTATCTAGAAGCAGGTTACTGTTGGTTTAGTGGTTGACTGTTGACTCTGGTTATCTGCAAGTAGTAGTCGTGGTCAGTGGCGGAGCCAGAAAAATAGGATGAGGAGGGTCGAGTATTGTTCAACCTTGTTGGGGTGGGCCAATCCATCAAAAACACCCATTTTAGCAAAAAAATCACTGCTACTATTCATCTATTAGGCCTAAATCACAGATGTTAGGGGGGGCCAGGGCCCTGGCTAGCACCCCCTGTCTCCGCCACAGGTCGTGGTGGTAATGCTGGATGTGAACTGCCGAATCGGTGCCAATCTTTCGTTGGCTCGTTGGCTGCAAGAACTGAATTATGTGCAGTGATTCTTTTGGCAAATGAAGATTTGAAAAACAATGTTGCGTTGTTGGTTCTATTTACCGATTTCTGTGGTAATGCTCAGGTGTTTCATACTGATAATGTAATCTAGGTAGCAATTAGCATTTGTCATCCACTAGTAATGCCTTGGCACTCGTTTGTTTCACACTGATGATGCAATGTTTCAGATTCCTGTATCACCCAGATGGTTTCTTGTAGTTGCATCAGGTGCAGAAGCAAGTGCTCCTGTGTGCTAAACTGCTAATCGTAATTGCTCGGTGAAAATGCTCTCTGGTTTGTAAATGTGTAGAAATCAATGTGTCTTGATTAACTTTGTGCAGAGACAGTTGACAAAATTAAGTTCTAGAGCTGCTGTTTATTTCTTCTTACCAGTTGTTTCGTAAACAACATCGGAAATCTGGACAACTTGTCTGCCTCCCTATTTATTGACTACAAGTTACAAGTCTGATTTCTATGCACTTTGGTGAACAAAAGTCCTCTGGCTGCAGTATGAGTGATTATATGAGCCCATTCGAAGGAGACACCATTTTATGTGTCATTAACTCTACAGATTGTGATGATTTGTCATAAAAAATTGCTACGTTATTATGAGCAATCCTACAGCTACGGGCGTTTTTTCGAGGAACAAGACCTACAGGCAGAGGTGGCCTCACCTAATTTGGGAGAAGGAGGCCCCACCCTGCAAATCACAGAGGGAGGGATGAATTAGGAGGCAACACGTCTGTCCATAGGACTCTGAGCGTAGATAGAGTCCGTAAGTGGAGCATTTTCACGTTATTATCTACCAGACCGTCTTTGATGTACTCATACACACATTTATACATAGTTGTCGTGCTCATGTTATTTGTCGACATTCAGAATTATTTATTGTATGATTTAAATTATCTCACTTCTTTGGTTGTACATGTATGCCCACAGTGCAGAGTACACCTATGTGCGAGGAAGTTTTGTTTGTAGTTCTTCATCATACCAAGAATCATTCATTTGATGTCGGTCATGATTAGTCGATTATTTGGTTTGTGATACAGTTGCGCAGCAAATCTGCAATTATGTAAAATTGGTCATATCTTAATTGCGAACCAAAGCTTTATATTGCTTCCATTTGGGAAACTGGCAATGTCTTCATTTATTATACAGCTACAACAATGTTGAACCTTGTTTTCTGAGACACATATATTCACTATGCCTACTCGAGTAATTCTTTTGGTTCTCAACCGGATGTTTCACATACCGGTTGGTTTATCCATCTTATGTATTCTGAATGACCGCTTCAATTGATGCTTAAACCCCTTTTCGAAAAAAAGAAAAAAAAACTTCAATTGATGCTTACTAGTTCGATGGCGTACTGGTTGCTCCTTGTACATGCCATGCTTCTTGGGTTTGTCCTGCCTGTGTAGTAGGTCAAATTGATCCACTGCCCCCTTGCTTCAATTTATACACAACAGATCTCCATGCCCAAGATAGAAATATTTCTATCAATCTGATGCCACAATTGGTGTCAATTGTTTTCTTACCATTCATTATAATGTATACATGCCACTGAACAAACATTCAATCTTCAATCTTTGCTTGTGTTAGATAAGGCCGGACTTTCTTCCGTTGTGAATGGGGCTCAACAGAAGAACGGTGCCTTGGTCGCTTGCTCCGGTGTGATGCAGCCAAGCTGGGCCAACGACCACGTCGTGTGTGAGGGCAAACTCTGCCTCGACGGCTCTTCAGGTAAGAAGCACCCCCCCCCCCCCCCCCCCAATGATGTTCACTTCTGCTCTGTATATTCTGGTCATCAAACCAAACTAGGGTGGCCTGATGAGGTCCTGTATGAGGCTTGAGGTTCTATTTCATGTCATATTTATTAGTCCCTCCTGTATAATGCGTGTGGTTGATGCTCAAGTGACTTAGTTTCAGTAGGACTGTTGCCTAAATTATTTAAATGGTCATATTGTAGTTACAGTAATCTTGGGCATGTCTAATGGAGATTTGCACCTTTTCTTTGATTCAATTACTCAAAGTGACTTACTCAAAGCACCTTGTTACTATGCTTACTAATGCATCTTGTTGATGCTCATTTCAGTCATCAGTTAACTTCCTACACACTAAACAGTAGATATTATAGTAGAATTTTATCACATACATAATTCTTTTACACAAGAATAGACATTGAATTATGTGTATTTGGGCCAGGATATAGAATAAGAAACCCCATGTATTTTGCTGGGGCTTAATGTGAGCTGTGCAGTTTCCAACTTGTAGATGTGTGTGCTGATGATGTTGCTATTTTTGGCTTTTTTTATATGGACTCAAGATCGATGTTTTCTTGCAGAGTTATTATGAGTATTTGCTGCTTTCCAAGCTGGACTTACATGCTAGCAAAGGAAAGATCTCAATTGCCAATGGCAATATGAAATGCAGCTAGCGAAATACAAACGTGGCTACCACCCTCTGTTAAACTTGGTTGTAACAGAATATTGTGCTGAGGACCTGTTGTTTTGGCCAATATAGCACTAGCCAGTATCAATATTGTGAGGACCAGTTGTTTTGTAGGTGTCGCCCTTAGTTTTGCTACTTTGCATATTCTGGGAGCAAGTAAAAGTGAGGTTATATGTTATTTTTGTTCACTTGATATCTGCACTGCCCTTCCTTGCATAATCTGCATATCTCACATTGACCAGAAACATTTTTTACTTAGTGATGATATCTGCTACCCTTGTCTGCACATGCTCCTTTTGTTCTGCATACACTTCACTCAAACATCTACTACTTATTTGCCTTATGTTCTGCTAGGGCACTCGCTCAATTTGCAATTGCGAATCATGATGTTTGCTGGAAGCTTGAGTGAAAATACACATAATTCAATGGTTATTCTTCTAACCAAAAATTCAGTCTGTGCTTTTAAATATGATGTTGTTTTACTGGGAAAGATTGCATTTTTAGACGTTTGCACTATCTTATCTGAATATCTCACCTGCCAAACAAGTTTTTCATATGGAGAGAATTGTGGCTGGAGGGGTTTGGGGGTTTTGAGGGGATTGAGTGGAAGGAAGGAATTCACCCAATCCTCTGAAATCCCCTCCTCTCCAAACCTCCCCAATCCACTTCTACCAAACAAAGCCTTAAGGGTTGAATATATCATCATTTAGATTTACCACATTGACTTCAAGAAACAAGTATAAATCTTCAACGTGCTCAACATATTTGTGGATTAGAAAAACAGAAAAAATACCCTCTCTTTTTAAATCACGATTATTCCCTTTTGATGTAGCTTAGTTTCTAGAGACAAGAAAAAACAAATACTTCATTGCTCTGAATGTGTTTTCACTTGGCGCACAGAATTAGCTCAGTCCCTTGGATCATCTACAGCGGGTCCCCTCTTATCCTCCTTATATGTATCAGAGGACAGCCCGGTCATTGTCCAAGGGAGACAAACAAGTGACACATAAGTTACTTAGGAATTCATATGATTCAAATTCGTGTAATTTTATGGGATGATGACCCTCCGCAGTTTATCCTAGCTGAACTTGTTAATGATGTAACCATGCTTTGATTTGAATAAAGTGTGCCACAAGTTAAAAAAAAACTCCATTGCTCCCATGGTGTTTTTTTTACTTCGTTGGAAACAGTTCGTCACATTATTCAAGACAGTACGGAAAGACTAGATAAACAGTACTGCTTACGTTTTGACGTTATCAGACAGCAAGAAACCAGTCCACATTTTGTATTCACGACATGCCTCTGGGGTTTGGAGGCATAGGACCAGTCCAGGTCCCAGATTACAGCTGAACAACCTGACTCAAAGAAGATAACTCGTTGATCTTAGACATCATGTTCTCGTCTACCTCCAGCCTAGTTGTGAGCTTTGGAAATGAATAAGTGGGCGCAACTGCGGGGGTTGATTCTTGGTCGCTTGACTTGTTTGATGTGCCCATGGAGGAGGAAGCAATCTCCTTCCCAAACAGCTGCGCCATGATATTGAGGCAAGGCTTCAAATCATCCTCACTCTGTGCTTTTGTCAACTTACCAAGCAGCTCGTTTGTTTTCGCGTTTCTCACTGTTTGCTGTTTTATGTTCCACTTCACCAGCTTTGTATGGTCATCTAGATTTTGGTCAGAGGAGTTGTCATCCTCGTAGGCACTGTTCTTCTCTTGCAGTTTCTTCAGCTTCTGGTCCAAGACAGTGGCAATCCTCTCTTTAAAGCCAGCTGCATTTGCACCATCAGATTTTAACCTCACCTTTGCCTCAGAGACCATTATTTCCATCATTTCTTCTGAGGAAGTTGCTTCAGTTTCATGTTCACCAGAAGAATCTTCTTTGAGATAGAATGTTTCCTCCAGCAATCCAATATTCTGTGTGTACCTATCATATGCTTCATTTTCAACATCAATATCTCCTTGCATATGTTCCTTTAGCTTCATAAACCTCCACTTGTTAATGCTTGCAATGTCCTACAACACAAGTACTGCAAGTTATTAACCACGGGAGTATAAAACTACTCTAAATAATCAAACAGGGTGGAACAGCCAACAACCTTCTTGGCAAGGGACTTTCTTGTTCGGATTGAATTCAGAAAATGATGAGGAAGCTTTTGTAGGGAAGACAGCCTCGACGAAGAACTACAAGAAATGACAAGCAAGCATTTGAAATAAGGACCCTTTCTTGCATAAAGATGAATTTTTACTAGTGGGGTTTCTGAAGATTACCCGGTTAAAGGTGAATTGGTTGATGGTTGGTCTGACAAAGGGATAGGAGCTGGTGGTGTCTTCTCTGGCAATGTGTTGTTCTGTTTGAGAACTGCAGTGATAAGTGGAGCAAGAAAAGATTAGTGCCATTTGTCCAAAATAAAGAGTTTAAAGATAAACTACTATTACCTCAGTTCCTAACTGCCAAAACATCATATATTTAGGAACGGAGGTAGTAATATATTTAATGCAGACATGATGCTGCACCAAAACAATGTAAAAGGATGTACTCCCTCTGTAAACTAAAATGTCTTATATTAGATCACTAATGATCTAAAACGTCTTACTTTAGTTTACAGAGGGAGTAGAAACTAAGATAAATGAAGAGAGGCAGATTTAAATAGTATCATAAATAAAATACCGACAGACATAAGCAAGTGTTCTACCTTAATAACTAGTAAGCCTGCCATGAAAAATGAGGGAGCGTTCTGATCCTAAATTCTCAAGGCCTAAAGCAAAGATCTCTTATAGGCTTGGCTGACTAGACTAGGCCTTTGAAATTGTAAAAAACTTGCTGATGCACTCTTGGCTACAACTGTCGGATTTCGGGTTCCGGCGAACCCTTGAGGTTCGAACATTGGGGTGCGCCGACAGTAGCCCCCGGGCCCAAGGCGCGCCCGGACTTGGCCGTGCAGGGAGGCGGAAGGGCAAGAGCGAAGCGCCGCGGGCCCTAACAGCCTGCGGCCTTGGGCACCGCGTGGCGGTTGACTGGACGTGGGCGGCACTGTTCCCCACGCCCTCCTTATCTTGCGCCATGCTAGGCAGACCCGTAGTTGTACACAGCCGTTCCCTTTTCTGCTGCTCGAGTGCCCTCTGTCCTTCCTTCGCTCGAACTCCGGCTTCTGTTTTCAACCTGATCTCGAACCTTCCTCCCCCCCTTCCCATCGCCATGGCTCCGACGAAGAAGGGGAGAGGGAAGAAACACGTGTCTCCGCCTTACCCGCTGCCGTCGGCGGCCCCCGCCGAGGGCTTGGGCAAGGTCAGCTTGGCTCTGGCCACCATCTTCAATGAATGCGGGAGGACGACGGCCTGGCCCGCGTCCCACTTCTCCATCGACAGGAAAGCCACCGAGGTCTCGTATCTTGCCGACGCCCTGTGGGCGGGTCTGGTTCCTCCCTTTTCTGATTTCTTCAACGTCGTGCTTTCCCACTATCAGATTCACATGATGCATCTGGGTCCTGAATCCATCACCCTCCTTTCGGTCTTCGCCTTTGTTTGCGAAGCTATGGTGAGCATCCCTCCTTCGGTTGCCTTGCTGCGCCACTTCTTCTCGTTGCATCTTGTCGACCCTGCCCAATGCTGGGCTTGCGTGAGCTTCGCTGCCGCGCCTGAGACGGCGGCCTCTGGGATTGACTTCAAGCTCCCCCTGCCCGCGGTTGGGTTCCGCGAGCGGTGGCTGTATGTGGACGCAGGGGTGCCCAGCCCCCTGCTATCGGAGCCGACCTCACCTGCTGTTCCCAATTCGGGCTGGGGCCAGGAGACGCTCGAGAGCCCTCGGCTCGTCTTCGTCTGGCGCCGCTTCGCGCTCTTGAGGTCGCTTGGCGTGACAGCGCCCAAGGTGGTGAAGGAGTTCCTGCTATGCCGCGTTGCTCCTCTTCAACGCCACTCTCGCCGGATGTGGGCCTTCCGTGGGCGCGAGGATCGTATGAGACTCCAGGAAGAGGACCTGGCTCCTGAGGTGCTGAGGACAGCGCTCTTGACCCTGGCTGGGGACCCCAACCCCGGCAGCGTCCAGCAGGGAGGGGCCTTGTTGTACCTCTGCCAGAGCAGGGGCGACTTTGTGAACCAGATGCCCGTCTTTGATGAGTGGGGGCCGCGCCCCGCCGGCCTTCAGGGGCCTCACGAGAACCCAGTGGTGGTGACTGCCCTTCCAGTCGGCCAAGGCGACTCGTCCTCGAGTGGCGGAGCAGGAAGGCACGAGGCGCCAGAGGCCGAGGGGGCTCCCGGCGCGGTGACAGCGCCGGGCGAGGCTCATGAGGAAGCAGCTCTTGGGGCCCGTGCCGCTGAGGCTGAGGATGACGAGCAGCTGCCCTCAATGCCTGCAACTGGGGCCCCTGAGGCTCCAGCTGCGTCTCTTGGGGAGGTGATTGGCAGCGCACAGCAGACAGGCGTCCCTGCCGCAGATCGCCTTGACGCTCCGTCTTCGTCGCAGGTTGATCCATGCGCCCAACTCTTGGGCCGCTTCCGCGTGAACTTCGAGGCTCTCCGAAAGAGAAGGGAGACCCTGGGCGACGATTACCCTTGTCGCCTGCTGAAGCGTAGGAAGTACTTCGCCACTGATGAGTAAGTTTTCTCCTTTCCCAGCCCTGATCCTTCTGTTGCTCTTACTGACTCTTGCTCCGCAGGCCCCTTCCAGCCGAGCTTGCGGAGACGGCTGAGGAGCCGTCCCTCTTGACTTCGCCCCCTCCACCGTCCTCAAGCGCTCCAAGCAGTGGAGCCCTTGTGGTGAGGGCGACTGACGAGGCGAACCATCCCGAGGCGTATCGTGGCCCCGCGCACCTCGCGATCCTTCGCGGGCCTTCTCGTGGCATAGCCAGCCTGTCATGGGCTTCTCGCCTGGTCGTGGACTGCGATTGGCCGAGGCGCTTCCTGCGCTCTTCTCCTGAGGACGGGCTGGCTCCAGGCCGGGCTTCTGACGCGACGTGCCCGGCCGTCGCGAGGGTGCCAGCCCCCAGCCCGGAGGGGGAGTGCTGACTCACGGCCCCCGACGCTTGCTTGGGGCAGATGATGGTGTGGAAGACGTGCTCGAGCGCGTTCGGGAGCGTCGCGCTCTCCGCCAAGGATTCCTTCGAAGGGCGACTGACGCAGTGAGCCTGCTTGGTGAGGAGCTTGCTGATGAAGACGCGCGCCTTAAGGCCGAGGGCCTGCGCCTAGCTGCAGAGAGGCGTGAGCTGGAGGGCGCCATCGCCTTTGCGCGCCGTCAGCGTGATCTTGATGAAGCAGAGACCAAGGCGTCGTTGGTGGCCTCTCGGGAGGCCCGGTCTTGGGCCGCTGAGGAGGCTCGGGAAGTTGACCGGCGGCGAACGGCTGCGGAGGAGCGGGCTCGGGAGCTTCTGGCCTGGTGCCACTCGCTGGAGGAGCAGGTGGAGCTGCGCGAGGCAGCCCTCGCGTCGATGAAGGTGGCCTCTGGCGACTCAGCAGAGCTCCAGAAGCGTGAGGAGACGCTGACGCTGGAAGCCGCCGAACGTACCCGCGAGTACGAGCGTCTGGAGACGAGGGAGCGCTTGGTGACGCAGGCGGAGGATGATGTTGCTGCACAGGAAGCCCGCGTCCTGGAGAAGGTCGGACGTCGAGTGGCGATGGCGCATTTGAACCTCGAGCACGAGTTCAAAGAGAAGCTGGGATTGATCCGGGCCGAAGCTGAAGGCAGGACTGCTGCCTTGAGGGCCAAGCTGGAGGAGGTGACGCGGCGGGCCGATGCTTTCCGGGCCGCCCTTGAGGTGGCGCAAGGTGAGTTAACCACTTCCCAGGCCGAGGTGCTCCTTCTTCGCCAGCGGGTGGAGGAGGCTGAGGCTGTCGCGCGCCAGAATGCGGACGAGATACGTCAGCGGCGGATCCTGGAGCACGAACACGGCCCCATGCTCACCACGCTCCGGGAGAGAGCCAATGCGGCCTTGGGCAACATCTGCGAGGAGGCCGTCAGCGAGCCGCACGCAGTCAACTATGCTGGCAATCTTCAGTTCTTCACTGACGTGGTGACGCAGCTGGAGGCGCAGTCGACCAGGGCTGACAGGTTGGTGGAGGAGAGGAGCCGCGCCCTGCTCAGGCACGCCTTTTCTCGCGTCTTCAGCCACCTCTGAAACATGGATCCCTACTTTGATTTTGACGCCGTCATCGCCCCAGTCCCCCAGGCCGTCCGAGGCGAGCTGGCGCACTGGGTGGAAGACAATGTGGACGCTCTTGTCAGGGCCTTCGCCTCGGACAACGACGACGTGATCGTGGCGGCTGACAAGGGCGGCGTGATGGACGGCTCTGACGCCGTTAGCGGCAACGCGGACAGCGATGGCGAGTTCAGCGACGCCAGCAACGGTTCTGGTGGTGCTCCTGAGGACGCATTGGGGGATCCATCCGACTGATTGTGCATCGTTTCTGCTTCCTTACCCTGCATGAATAGAACTCAGATTTCGACCTGATAGCTGTGAGAGCATTTTGGAGGGGGAGCCCCTCATGTAAAACTTGTGTTTATCGTATCAGTAGAAGCTACATCGCCCATGCACCCGCGCCAAGTGGCTGGCTTAAGCGACGCGCTGGTCGGCTAGTTTACGTTTGTTCCGTGCTGGCCCTGAGGCAGCCAGCGGGGGTTGTGATGTCCTGATTGTCCCCTAATTGAATTCCGTAGGATCTGCAGTAAAACATCCTCCTGAGAGGACGCGGCGGCGGCAGTCTGGGCTGCGCGCAAGCTAGGCCTGACCCGGCTCGTGAGGGGCTCGCGAGGAGAGGCGGCTGAGGCGAAGTGGTAACCAAAACGCAAGAAATTGCTCGAACGAGACTAAGCACCCCTTCCCCAAACACACGCAAATCTCAAATTCAAATCCAACTTGAATTCAGCGGGGGAAAGCGACAACCAAGGGGAAGAGCAACGAAAGCAAACAAAAGGCCGCGTCCGGCACCTAGTCTAGTCTTGGACGTCTTCTCACCAGCACGGAGCTAAGTGCTGCCACTGGGCATGGGAGGGAGCCCCAGGGCCTGAGGCCGGCACGCATGAGACTCTGGGGCATGTACAGCCCCACTCATTATTACGTGAGTGTCACGGGGCGGCGAGCTTCATAGGCACTGGGCCTTCTTCACAGGTACTGGCCTTGCTTCATATCGCCAGATGAGGGCCCCGCCTTGCGCCACACTCTAGTGCCATCAACGACGACCGGAAACCAGGACGCCGCCGATGGGGTAGAGCGGTCGCCAGCGGTTCCCCCGACGACCACGGGTCCTCCGCCGGGGGCAGGCCTTGGGGCACCTCCCCAGCGGAGGGCCTACCTCCTAAGAACACCTTGCTCCGAACACCGCCGTGGTGATGTCGAATCCCTGCCCCTCTCCTACAACCCCCTGCGCCCTCCTCCTGAGGGGTAGGAGACTGTGGGAGCGGGGCAGCTGCCCGTTGTGGCAACCTGCACCTCCTGCGATCCATGGTTAGCGTATGCCTGCTGAAGAATTAGTGGTACCCGATAATCGTTGCCTCCAGCGTGCCCAGTGGGACCGTCCTGAGACTCCTGGAAGGGCTCAGCTTCTGGCGCCTCGTCCCCCCAGCTTGGGCTGAGGAGCGAGCCTTGTTCGCCCTCGTATGGGTGTCCTTGGTCCATCATGTGGGGCACGTACTCCTCTGGCGCCATCATCCCGAAGCCCACGCCGTAGTGCTCTGCGTGCCACGCGGTCCTGCCTGACGCGCCTACCGTGGGTTGGCAGCGCGGCTGTCCACTGGGGCCGCGGGTCGCGTCGAGTCCTTCGCGGATCAGGAGCGGGGGCAGCGCCGCCGCCGGTCCGGTGCTGACAGCCTCGCTGGTGTTGGAGTAGCCTTGGAGCCCACGAGCGCGTGCGGGGCCCCCGCGCGGGCCGCCCTGAGTTGGAGATGGGAGCTAGGTGCAGAAGGGGTGAGCCCCGAGGCGGCGAAGCCCAGGAGCTCTGCCATCCGCTCCAGCAGCACGTCGCGGCCGCCCTCCAGCAGTCTGCACTGCAGCAGCTCTCGGGCCACTGTGAGCGCGGCCCTCGAGTTCGCTTGCTCCCGGCGGGTGTACGGTGTCGTGGTCGCAGCGTGATTGGAGGCCCTTGCTGCCGACCGCGCCTGCCGCGGTGTGAGAGCTGTCGAAGCCTGTCCGCGTCGCCCGCGGCCCGCAGCGCCCTGCGGACCGCGAGCTGCCTGGGGCACGGGGTCGCCCGAGGCGAGCGGCTCTGCGCGGGCGGGCCATGCCGCCCATGGGTCTAGGTTGCCCTCCTGGTCGCCGGGCATGGTGATGACGACGCGACGGGGCACGAAGTGGTGGAAGACGAATTCTGGCGCACCCCTACCTGGCGCGCCAAATGTCGGATTTCGGGTTCCGGGAGACCTTTAAGGTTCGAACACTGGGGTGCGCGCGGAGATTTCGCCTCCTACCTACCTGCACCCCTCCGCCATGCTAGGATCTAAAACTAAGGAAAGAACAACACAAGAGACGCAGGGTTTATACTGGTTCGGGCCACCGTTGTGGTGTAATATCCTACTCCAGTGTGTGGTGTGGTGGATTGCCTCTTGGGTTGATGATGATGAACAATACAAGGAAGAACAACCTCGCAAGGGTCTGTTCTTGGCTAGGGCGATGAACTGCTCAGAGGAGTTCAGTCACCTTTTTCTCTCTCTCTCTCTAGCCAATCGACCGAACCTCCTCTCTCTCTAGAGCCCTTTTCTTGGTGGGTGGCTGGTCCTATTTATCCTCTTCCCAAATATCGAGCGGGAAGGGAGCCAACATTGGCGGGCTAATTTGAAGGAGACAGCAAGTATCAGCTATCCTGACAAAAGTAGTCTTCGCCTGCGCAAAGCTCTGGTGATGACGCCGTTTTGGGCTCCACGATGACCTCCGTCTCGTAGTCCTCCTGGTTTTGATCTCGTTGCACCGAAATGGCAACCTTTGCCTGATGCCTCCGTACTCCGCGGCTGCGCTTGCCTCCTTTGCACCAAAGAGGAAAGGAGGACGCTGCGCGGGCTGGCACCCGCCTGGCGCCCTGAGTCGTCATGGCTTGCGTCACGGGCACCTCATGAGGTACCTCGCCTTGATCTCTCCGCCTCCTCGTGAACCAGCCTGACGAGGCCGTGCCTGAGGAAGCTCCGCGTCGTCCGCCCCGCGAGGCTTGGCCCCTCGCGAGGGTCTTGGGTTTGTGTTGATGAAGATGGACCGTGCTGGGCCCCCCTTTGAGCCACGCCGCAGGCAGGCAAGTCTGGGAACCCCCGTTCCCAGAACGCCGACAACAACTTTTTTATCTATGGAATGGGGGAAGATCATTCACTCTCCATCTCTATTAGCACCTTCTCTCCAATACAATCGCACCTTTCTAGTAAGATTCATGCAAGAGCCTCAGGACTTATCTTTTTTCATCTTAACCCTCCTCTTCCTCTATCCTTCATTAGATCAAGAAGGGCATTGCTCCTGTTCTGGTTCCACTATATACTAATGCAAGGCCAGATCAGTAACCTGAGCAAAGTGAGACTTCTATTATGATATTGATACCAAATGCCTTTCCTACCAAGTTTGAGAGAGACTCAAACATAACCTCAGTTTTTGACCAAACAAATGGACACTCGGAAGTTGCCCATTGCCATCAAGTGTAAAATAACAAAACATCATCCCCGGTTAAAATGAATTGGCTAATAATGGCTAGCTAGCCTAGCTAAGATAGAGCGAGCTGACTTGGCTACTGAACCACACAAATTGTGAACTATGACCATCAAACAAGGGAGGCTAAATGGTGAAGAAGCAGCTAGCCCAGCTAAGATACAGTCATACGCTGCATATTAGCTAAGCATCCGAACAAAACCTGAACTATGACCATCAAACAGGTGTGGCTAAATGACGAGAGAGGCTAAGGGTGTGTTTGGTTTACAACCTATACTGATCACACCAAAAAAATAGCTTTCCCGTATGATTTGGCTGCCGTGTGGCCTGAGGCCAAAACTTTGGCTCGCCCATCGCTCCCTGGACGTCCCCGTGCTATTTTCGCCAATTGTTGGTGCACAGAGGGCACGGAAAAAGCTCGCGAAAAGCCGGCGAGTGTGAATACGTTTGGTGCTGTTAAAAAGGCAGGCAGATTATCCTGCTAAATTAAAGCTAACTGAATCCAAAGCGCCACGCGCTCACGCACATCTTACCTGATTAAATTGCTTGGCTGTTTCCTCCTATAATTAACTGCAGCTTCTTTGCATGAGACTCGCTCCATGCCGTGCATGCCCAATTTTACTAACACGTGTATTGGCTGCATGCTTCGCAGCTTCGGAGGCTCCTCCCCTCTTAATTGATGTAATTTGTTTCCTACTTGCGCTTTTAATGCCGTGGACTTGGCCGGCTGACCCTATAATCATTTATGCGCCTCACTTTTTTAAAACCAAGCACTAATCAATCCAAGTTGCCAAACTTATCCTAACTCCAAATGGATGCCTAGCAATTTTGCCAAAATCTTGGCAGGTACAATGGCTATAATCTAAACAACAACTTACCAAATTTTTGGTTGGGCTGGTTGAGGCTCAAACCGAACACACCCGAAAACCAAAAGGAGGTCGCCATTGGGAAATTATTCCAGGCAGGCTGGGCTAAATTAGTGGCAATGCATATACTTGGAAATCTGCTAACTGCTCATCATCCTCACCGTGTGGTGGATGTGGAAGACGTGCAACGCCAAACAACCCACACTCACTTGTCTAACTCAGATCACCAGAGACGAGGCTTGTTCGCGGGCTCGCGCTGGAGCCACTGCTTTGGTTAACATGATCCCCGAGACGTAGCCATTTCCTCGCCTTGTGACCATTAGTGCTGCTCCCCGTGTCACATATGCTCAATGCTCATGTGCACGTGGAATATATGGTTGTCATGTATTGAACCTTTCTCCTATAATTAACTGCAGTTCTTTTGCATGAGACTTGCTCCATTCCGTGCATGCCCAATTTTACCAACACGTGTATTGGCTGCATGCTTCGGAGGCCTCCTCCCCTCTTAATTGATGTGATTTGTTTCCTACTTGCGCTTTCATGCCGTGGACTTGGCCGGCTGACCCTATAATCCTTTATGTGCCTCACTTTTTAAAACCAAACACTAATCAACCCAAGTTGCCAAATTTATGCTAACTCCAAATGGGTGCCTAGCAATTTTGCCAAATCTTGGCAGGTACAATGGCTATAATCCAAAAAACAACTTACCAAATTTTTGGTTGGGCTGGTTGGGGCTCAAACCAAACACACCCGAAAACCAAAAGGAGGTCGCCATTGGGAAATTATTCCAGGCAGGCTGGGCTAAATTAGTGACTGTGCATATACTTGGAAAGCAGCTAACTGCTCGTCATCCTCACCGAGTGGTGGCTGTGAAACACGTGCAACGCCGAACAACCCACACTCACACGAGGCTTGTTCATGGGCTCGCGCTGGAGCCACTGCTTTGGTTAACATGATCCCGTGAGGTAGCCATTTCCTCGCCTTGTGGCCATTAGCGCTGCTCCCCATGTCATATATGCTCAATGCTCATGTGCACGTGGAGTATTTGGTTGTCATGTATTGAACCTTTCTCCTATAATTAACTGCAGTTCTTTTGCGTGAGACTCGCTCCATGCCGTGCATGCCCAATTTTAACAACACGTGTATTGGCTGCATGCTTCACAGCTTCGGAGGCCTCCTCCCCTCCTAATTGATGTGATTTATTTCCTACTTGCGCTTTTAATGCCATGGACTTGGCCGGCTGGACCTATAATCCTTTATGTGCCTCACTTTTTAAAACCAAGCACTAATCAATCCAAGTTGCCAAACTTATGCGAACCCCAAATGGATGCCTAGCAATTTTGCCAAAATCTTGGCAGGTATAATGGCTATAATCCAAACAACAACTTACCAAATTTTTTGTCATGCCAAAATTTTAGTTGGGCTAGTTGGGGCTCAAACCAAACACACCCGAAAACCAAAAGGAGGTCGCCATTGGGAAATTTTGCAGGCACGCTGGGCTAAATTACTGACGGTGCATATACTTGGAAAGCAGCTAACTGGTCATCATCCTCATCGCGTGGTGGCTGCGGAAGACGTGCAACGCCGAACAACCCACACTCACCTGTCTAACTCAGATCACCAGAGACGAGGCTTGTTCGTGGGCTCGCGCTGGAGTCACTGCTTTGGTTAACATAATCCCCGAGACGTAGCCATTTCCTCGCCTTGTGGCCGTTAGGGCTGCCCCCCGTGTCACATATACTCAATGCTCATGTGCATGTGGCATATTTGGTTATGTGTTGAACCTCTCTCTCCCCCCACCCCCACCCCCTCAATGAAATGGTATGCAAATCTTTGTGTATTCGCGAAAAAAACTGCTCCGGTGTGGCTAACAAAAAAAAATGCAACTTATCGTTGAAGATAAAATCTATTATCAGCAGCAGCGTTAGTGGCATTATTAGGCATACCATGAATGTGGCAAGGGTTCTGAGCTTTGTAGCAGCAGCTCTTGCAACACTGGAACGGGCACCTGAAAAGCCAACCAATGCACAAATTTCACGAACCCAGACAGATACAGAGATAAGCACCAGCGCGAGAAACAAATCCTGCCTAAGAAGCTTGAGAAGTCCTGGTCCCCTTACCGGGAGCGGGCGACGTTGCCGCACTGGATGCACTTAGGTTTGTTGAGGCCGCGGAGGTTGGGCTTGGGCATGTCGAATCCGGCGACGGGGGGCGGCTTCTGCGGCGTTCCATTGCCATTGGATACCACGGGGGAAGGGGCCGGAGGAGGAGCGGAGGAGTCGCTCGCCGCCTTGCCGCTGGAGGCCGGAGACGACGCGGCCATCGAACCCTGGATTGCGCGACGGTAAGGTCCGCGTAGGCGGTGGAAGGCGTCGGTTCCGTCGAGGTGTCAGCGGCGTCTCCGGCGAGACGTCGCTGGTGGAACCGGGCTCAAATTAGATGCGGCTCGCGGCTAGGGTTTCAGCTGATTGGGGATTTTGCGGTTTTTGCGAAACGGTCTTTCGACTATTGTGATATCGCAAAACTACTCACTCACCCGTTCAAATAAAAAGAAACCTATAAATTCCCTCTATAACCATGACAATAAAATAGATATTATCACATTTTTTGCAAAACTTTCAATCTATTCATCTTCAAGAATAAAAATGGCAGTACAGCGAACAGCCGAAATAATAAAAATTACATCCAGATTTATAGACCACCTAGCGACGACTACAAGTACTGAAGTGAGCCGAAGGCGCGCCCGTCGTCGTCCCTCCCTCGCTGAAGCCGGGCAAAACTTATTATATTAGACGGTTGTGAATTCGTCGTGCTAAGATTTTATAGGACCAACACAACATAACAGAATCCGCCGCCATTAAAGAATAGCGTAGATCGAAAGGATCCAACCTGAAGACACATGAACATAGACGAACTACGACTAGATCCGAGCAAATCCACCAATGATGGATACCCCAGAGACACACCTCCACACGCACATCGATGATACTAAACACACCACTAAGACACACTTCCTTCAAGTAAGTTCTCATCGGTGCAAAAAGCAATAAAAATTGCTCCTAAATATGTATGATATTTTATTATAAGGGGAAATAAACATTGTATGAGCTTGTGATGATAAAAAAAAAAGACGGGCTGCATAATAAAGGTTGCTATCATAAAGGGCAATATAACGTGACGTTCCTTTGCATTAAGGCTTGCACATCCAAAAATAAAAAGCACATGGCAACCTCTTCTTTCCTCTACGAAGGGACTATCTTTTATTTTTATGTATTTACTTTTATGCAAGAGTCGATAATATTTCTTCTCATTTCAACCTCAATTATTCTCTAGTTGGCAAGTACCATGTGGTGGGGAAAATCCAAGCACATATGGTCATTTAAATATATTTGATCATGAATTATTATTGTTGACAACTATCTATATGATAAATAAGTTGGGAGGCGAAACATTAAGCCCCTATCTTTCTCTGTGTTCGATGGATGCTATTTATTCTAAAAATGTGCTTTGAGTGAGCAATCATGGAAGACTATATTGAGTATGTGAAATTTGCTAAATCAAAGTTCTTAAATAGACTCTTCCTGAAAATAAGATGAATTGCAATTGTTTGATGACTGAAAACATAGTTTGTTAGTTTTCAAGAAACTTTATGGTCTATACTTTAACTTGTGAATAGCTTGCTACTGATCATGAGAAGTTTTATGAGATAAGCTACTGTTTTATGATATATAATGATGCTAAAAAAAATGTTTGGAACTATCATTGATCAAACTTGTGCACTTGCTAGCATTCACATTTCATAAATTATTTCTTTTATCATTTATCTACTCGAGGACGAGTAGGAATTAAGCTTGAGGATGTTGATACATCTCTAACGTATCTATAATTTATGAAGTATTCAGGCCATGTTTACAACAATTTTATATGGTTTTAGTATGATTTGATTAAAACTAACCCGGACTGACGTTGTTTTCAACAGAACTACCGTGGTGTCATTTTTTGTGCAGAGATAAAAGTACTCGGAATGGGCAGAAAATTTGCGGTGATTTTTATGGACAAAAAGAGACCCCTGAAGCTTCAAGGAAAGGCCAGAAGAGCCACGAAGGCACGACAAGCCTGGGGGTGCGCCCACCCCCCTAGGGCGCGCTCCTCGAGCTTGTCGCTGCCTCATGGACCCCTTAACGTGAAATCGACGCCAAAATTTTTTATAAATATCCAAACCCCTAAAAAACCCTAGATGAGAAGTTTCGTCGCCGCAAGCCTCTGTATCCACGAAAACTCAATCGGGACCCCGTTCTGGCACCCCGCCGGAGGGGCAAATCATCACCGGAGGCCATCTTCATCATCCAGGCGGTCTCCATGACAAGGAGGGAGTCGTTCACCCTCGGGGTTGGGGGTATGTATGAGTAACTATGTGTTTGGTCTCTCTCTCGTGTTCTTGATTTGGCACGATCTTGGTGTAAAGCACATGAAGAAACTCCATGCAGATGGACTTTTGGAATCACTTGATTATGAATCATTTGATACTTGTGAACCATGCCTCATGGGCAAGATGACTAAAACTTCGTAACGAGCTAATGACTTATTGGAAATAATACATACCGATGTATGCGGTCCGATGAGTGTTGAGGCACGCAGCGGGTATCGTTATTTTCTGACCTTCACAGATGATTTGAGTAGGTATGGGTATATCTGAAGGAAATATGCCTTAGAGGCAATAATAAAGTTGTTATTTATATTTCCTTATATCATGATAAATGTCTATTATTCATGCCAGAATTGTATTAACCGGAAACTTAGTATATGTGTGAATACATAGACAAACAAAGTGTCACTAGTATGCCTCTACTTGACTAGCTCATTGAATCAGTGATGGTTATGTTTCCTGACCATAGACATGAGTTGTCATTTGATTAACGGGATCACATCATTAGAGAATGATGTTATTGACTTGACCCATCTGTTAGCTTAGCACGATGATCGTTTAGTTTGTTGCTATTGCTTTCTCCATAACTTATACATGTTCCTATGACTATGAGATCATGCAACTCCCGAATACCGGAGGAACACTTTGTGTACTATCAAATGTCACAGCGTAACTGGGTGACTATAAAGATGCTCTACAGGTGTCTCCGATGGTGTTTGTTGAGTTGGCATAGATCGAGATTAGGATTTGTCACTCCGAGTATCGGAGAGGTATCTCTGGGCCCTCTCGGTGATGCACATCACTATAAGCCTTGCAAGCAATGTGACTAATGAGTTAGTTGCGGGATGATGCATTACAGAACGAGTAAAGAGACTTGCCGGTAACGAGATAGAACTAGGTATTGAGATACCGATGATCGAATCTCGGGCAAGTAACATACCGATGACAAAGCGAACAACGTATATCGTTATGCGGTTTGACCGATAAAGATCTCCGTAGAATATGTGGGGTCTAATATGAACATCCAGGTTCCGCTATTGGTTATTGACCGGAGACGTGTCTCGGTCATGTCTACATAGTTCTTGAACCCGTAGGGTCCGCACGCTTAACGTTCAGTGACGATTGGTATTATGAGTTTATGTGTTTTGATGTACCGAAGATAGTTCGGAGTCCCGTATATGATCACGAATATGACGAGGAGTCTCGAAATGGTCGATACATAAAGATTGATATATTGGACAGCTATATTCGGGCACCGGAAGTGTTCCGGGTGATTTCGGAGAAAACCAGAGTGCCGAAGGGTTACCGGACGCCCCACCCCCACCCCCGGGGAAAGTTGGGCCTTCATGGGCCATAGGGAAGAGGGGAGGCAGCCCACAAGGGGCAGCCACGCCCCCTCCCTATAGGGAGTCCGAATTGGACTAGGGAGGGGGTGCGCCCCCTTTCCTTCTCTTCCTCTCCCTTCCTTCCTTCCCCTTCTCCTCCTAGTAGGACTAGGAAAGGAGGAATCCTACTCCTACTAGGAGGAGGATTCCTCCTCCCTTGGCGCGCCACTAGGGCCGACCGGCCTCCCCACTTGCTCCTTTATATACGGGGGCAGGGGGCACCCTAGGACACACAAGTTGATTGTTTCCAGTCGTGTGCGGTGCCCCCTCCACCATAATCCACCTCGGTCATATCGTAGCAGTGCTTAGGCGAAGCCCTGTTCCGATAGCATCATCATCACCGTCATCACGCCCCTCGTGCTGACAAAGCTCTCCCTTGACACTCTGCTGGATCGTGAGTTCATGGGACGTCACCGAGCCGAACGTGTGCAGATCGCGGAGGTGCCGTACTTTCGTTACTAGGATCGGTCGATCGTGAAGACGTACGACTACATCAACCGCGTTGTCATAACGCTTCCGCTTACGGTCTACGAGGGTACGTGGACAACACTCTCCCCTCTCGTTGCTATGCATCACCATGATCTTACGTATGCGTAGGGAAATTTTGAAGTTACTGCGTTACCCAACAGTGGCATCCGAGCCAGGTTTATGCGTAGATGTTATATGCACGAGTAGAACACAAAGGAGTTGTGGGCGTAGGTATATACATATTGCTTGTCGTCACTAGTTGATTCTTGATTCGACGGTATTGTTGGATGAAGCGGCCCAGACCGACATTACGCGTACGCTTACGCGAGACTGGTTCTACCGACGTGCTTCACACATAGGTGGCTGGTGGGTGTCAGTTTCTCCAACTTTGGTTGAATCGGATTCAATGAACAGGGTTCTTTTTGAAGATCAAAAAGCAATCATTATACTACATTGTGGTTTTTGATGTGTACGTAAGAACGGTTCTTGCTTAGCCCGTAGCAGCCACGTAAAACTTGCAACAACAAAGTAGAGAACGTCTAACTTGTTTTTGCAGGGCATGTTGTGATGTGATATGGTTAAGACATGATGCTAAATTTTATTGTATGAGATGATCATGTTTTATAACGGAGTTATCGGCAACTGACAGGAGCCATATGGTTGTCGCTTTATTGTATGAAATGCAATCGCCATGTAATTGCTTTATTTTATCACTAAGCGGTAGCAATAGTCGTAGAAGCAATAGTTGGTGAGACGACAACGATGCTTCGATGGAGATCAAGGTGTCAAGTCGGTGACGATGGTGATCATGACGGTGCTTTGGAGATGGAGATCAAAGGCATAAGATGATGATGGCCATATCATATCACTTATATTGATTGCATGTGATGTTTATCCTTTATGCATCTTATTTTGCTTAGTTCGGCAGTAGCATTATAAGATGATCTCTCACTAAATTTGAAGGTATAAGTGTTCTCCCTGAGTATGCACTGTTGCTACAGTTCGTTGTGCCGAGACACCACGTGATGATCGGGTGTGATAAGCTCTACTTTCACATAAAACTGGTGCAAGCCAGTTTTGCACACGCAGAATACTCAGGTTAAACTTGACGGGCATAGCATATGCAGATATGGCCTCGGAACACTGAGACCGAAAGGTCGAGCGTGAATCATATAGTAGATATGATCAACATAGTGATGTTCACCATTGAAAACTACTCCATCTCACGTGATGATCGGACATGGTTTAGTTGATATGAATCACGTGATCACTTAGAAGATTATAGAGATGCATATCTAAGTGGGAGTTCTTAAGTAATTTGATTAATTGAACTTTAATTTATCATGAACTTAGTACCTGATAGTATTTTTCATGTCTATGTTGTTGTAGATACACGGCCCATGATGTTGTTCCATTGAATTTTAATGCATTCCTAGAGAAAGCTAAGTTGAAAGATGATGGTAGCAACTACACGGACTGGGTCCATAACTTGAGGATTATCCTCATTGCTGCACAGAAGAATTACGTTCTGGAAGCACCGCTAGGTGACAAACCCGTTGCAGGAGCAAGGCCAGATGTTGTGAACACCTGACAGAGCAAAGCTGATGACTACTCGATAGTTCAGTGTGCCATGCTTTACGGCCTAGAACCGGGACTTCAACGACGTTTTGAACGTCATGGAGCATATGAGATGTTCCAGGAGTTGAAGTTAATATTTCAAGCAAATGCTCGGATTGAGAGATATGAAGTCTCCAATAAGTTCTACAGTTGCAAGATGGAGGAGAATAGTTCTATCAGTGAACATATACTCATAATGTCTGGGTACCACAACCACTTGACTCAACTGGGAGTTAATCTTCCTGATGATAGTGTCATTGATAGAGTTCTTCAATCACTGCCACCAAGCTACAAGAGCTTCGTGATGAACTATTGAAGGAAATATGCCCTAGAGGCAATAATAAAGTTATTATTTATTTCCTTATACCATGATAAATGTTTATTATTCATGCTAGAATTGTATTAACCGGAAACATAATACATGTGTGAATACATAGACAAACAGAGTGTCACTAGTATGCCTCGACTAGCTCGTTGATCAAATATGGTTATGTTTCCTAACCATAGACATGAGTTGTCATTTGATTAACGGGATCACATCATTAGGAGAATGATGTGATTGACTTGACCCATTCCGTTAGCTTAGCACTTGATCGTTTAGTTTGTTGCTATTGCTTTCTTCACGACTTATACATGTTCCTATGACTATGAGATTATGCAACTCCCGTTTACCGGAGGAACACTTTGTGTGCCACCAAACGTCACAACGTAACTGGTTGATTATAAAGGTGCTCTACAGGTGTCTCCGAAGGTACTTGTTGGGTTGGCGTATTTCGAGATTAGGATTTGTCACTCCGATTGTCGGAGAGGTATCTCTGGGCCCACTCGGTAATGCACATCACTATAAGCCTTGCAAGCATTGCAACTAATGAGTTAGTTGCGGGATGATGTATTACGGAACGAGTAAAGAGACTTGCCGGTAACGAGATTGAACTAGGTATTGAGATACCGACGATCGAATCTCGGGCAAGTAACATACCAATGACAAAGGGAACAACGTATGTTGTTATGCGGTTTGACCGATAAAGATCTTCGTAGAATATGTGGGAGCCAATATGAACATCCAGGTTCCGCTATTGGTTATCGACCGAAGACGTGTCTCGGTCATGTCTACATAGTTCTCGAACCCGTAGGGTCCGCACGCTTAACGTTTCGATGACAGTTATATTATGAGTTTATATGTTTTGATGTACCGAAGGTTGTTCAGAGTCCCGGATGTGATCACGGACATGACAAGGAGTCTCGAAATGGTCGAGACATGAAGATTGATATATTGGAAGCCTATGTTTGGATATCGGAAGTGTTCCGGGTGAAATCGGGATTTTACCGGAGTACCAGGAGGTTACCGGAACCCCCCGGGGACTTAATGGGCCTTAGTGGGCCTTGGTGGAAAGAGAGGAGAGGCGGCCAGGGCATGGGCCGCGCCCCCTCCTCCTAGTCTGAATAGGACAAGGAGAGGGGGGCGGCGCCCCCCCTTCCTTCTTACGTGATGTTCACCATTGAAACTACTCCATCTCACGTGATGATCGGACATGGTTTAGTTGATATGGATCACGTGATCACTTAGAGGATTAGAGGGATGTCTATCTAAGTGGGAGTTCTTAAGTAATATGATTAATTGAACTTAAATTTATCATGAACTTAGTCCTGGTAGTATTAGCATGTCTATGTTGTAGATCAATAGCTCGCGTTTAGCTCCCCTGTTTTATTTTTGATATGTTCCTAGAGAAAACTAAGTTGAAAGATGTTAGTAGCAATGATGCGGATTGGATCCGTGATCTGAGGTTTATACTCATTGTTGCACAGAAGAATTATGTCCTTGATGCACCGCTAGGTGACAAACCTATTGCAGGAGTAGATGCAGATGTTATGAACGTTTGGCTAGCTCAATATGATGACTACGTGATAGTTTAGTGCACCATGCTTAAACAGCTTAGAATTGGGACTTCAAAGACGTTTTGAACGTCATGGACCATATGAGATGTTCCAGGAGTTGAAGTTAATATTTCAAGCAAATACCCGAGTTGAGAGATATGAAGTCTCCAACAAGTTCTATAGCTAAAAGATGGAGGAGAATAGCTCAAGCAGTGAGCATGTGCTCAGACTGTCTGGGTACTACAATCGCTTGAATCAAGTGGGAGTTAATCTTCGAGATAAAATAGTGATTGATAGAATTCTCTAGTCATCATCACCAAGTTAGTAGAACTTCATGATGAACTATAATATGCAAGGGATAACGAAAATGATTCCCAAGCTCTTCGTGATGCTGAAATCGACGAAGGTAGAAATCAAGAAAAGCATCAAGTGTTGATGGTAAATGAGGGAGTCCTGGATTAGGGGGTCTCCGGACAGCCGGACTATATTCTTTGGCCGAACTGTTAGACTATGAAGATACAAGATTGAAGACTTCGTCTCGTGTCCGGATAAGACTCTACTTGGCGTGGAAGACAGGCTAGGCAATACGGATATGCATATCTTCTCCTTTGTAACCGACCTTGTGTAACCCTGGCCCTCTCCGGTGTCTATATAAACCGGAGGGTTTTAGTCCGTAGGACAACATACAATCATACCATAGGCTAGCTTCTAGGGTTTAGCCTCTCTGATCTCGTGGTAGATCTACTCTTGTACTACCCATATCATCAATATTAATCGAGCAGGACGTAGGGTTTTACCTCTATCAAGAGGGCCCGAACCTGGGTAAAACTTCGTGTCCCATGCCTCCTGTTACCATCCACCTAGACGCACAGTTCGGGACCCCCTACCCGAGATCCGTCGGTTTTGACACCGACATTGGTGCTTTCATTGAGAGTTCTCCTGTGTCGTCGCCGTTAGGCTTGATGGCTCCTACTATTATCGATAGCGATGCAGTCCAGGGTGAGACTTTCCTCCCCGGACAGATCTTCGTGTTCGGCGGCTTTACACTCCGGGCCAATTCGCTTGGCCATCTAGAGCAGATTGAAAGCTACGCCCCTGGCCACCAGGTCAGGTTTGGAAGCTTAAACTACACGACCGATATCCGCGGAGACTTGATCTTCGACGGATTCGAGCCTCTGCCTTGTGCGTCACGCGGTCACGATGAGTACGATTTAGCTCTACCATCAGACAGTGTTCAGGAGATCGCACCGGCAGCCGCTCCGACCCTCAATTCGGAGCTAGTTGCGCCGTCCATGGACGGGTGGATGGACCCCGCCACGGAGGCCTTACCCTCAGCGGCAATCGAGCCGAACATCGACCTTACCTTGCATGAGAGTCGTATCGTTAAACTGTCAGATCTTTCTCCGGCCACGGACTCCGAACCGCTTGCACCCGATCCTATTGAATCCGATTGGGCACCGATCATGGATTTTACCTCCGCGGATATTTTTCAGCACTCGCCCCTTGGCGACATACTGAACACATTAAGGTCCCTCTCCTTGTCAGGAGGATCCTGGCCGAACTATGTCCGGCGGGATCGGGATGCGGATGACGAAGAAATTCGCCGCCCACCCACCACCCACTTAGTAGCCACTGTCGATGACTTAACCGACATGCTCGACCTCGACTCTGAAGACATCAACGGTATGGACGACGATGCAGGAGATGAACAGGAACCACTGCCCATAGGGCACTGGACGCCCACTTCACCACATGACGTATACATGGTGAACACACCAAAAGAAAACGACGACGAGGAACGGAAGGACGCAACGAAGGGTTGTCCCCTCGAGAAGCAGTCAAAGCGGCGGCGTAAGCGCCGCTCCAAATCCCGCCTCGACAGAAACAACGATCATATAGACCCAGCGTTAGAGCAGGGTGAACCATCACCGGATCACGGCAATACGGAGAATCAAACCGAATAACCTGACTCTGTCAAAGATAATAGTCTGGACCACCTCACACCGGACAGCACCCGGAGCAGCAGAATGCCCGTCAAAGGCTTGTTGCCACCGTGAGGAGTCTAAAAAAGCAGAAGCAAAGACTCAAGGATGCACAAGACACACTCGGAATTAGATGGAGCAAAGTACTCAACGCAGCAGCGAAGTACGGCGGTAATTGCCCCACCAAGAGCTACCCGAAGCGGAAGTTGCTACCCGAATTCGATGAGGAGGCCTTAGATCCCCCACAACCAAAAATCAAAACGGCCACCTGGCCGGATAGACGACCTCAAGGCCAACATAGAGCGGCAAACAACGCCATACATAAGCCAATACGCGATCTACGCGAGGGCTCACATCAAAAGGACGGTGCAACCAGATCCATCTATGGACCACGCAAGCGCGCTCCAGCATAGGATGCAACACAACAAACATCCGAACAACGCGGTACACCCAGATACAGGGGTGCCGCACACCCCCTATGTTTCACCGATGAGGTGCTGGACCATGAATTTCCAGAGGGATTCAAACCCGTAAACATAGAGGCATACGACGGAACAACAGACCCTGGGGTCTGGATTGAGGACTATATCCTCCATATCCATATGGCTCAAGGAGATGATCTCCACGCCATCAAGTACTTACCCCTCAAGCTCAAAGGGCCAGCTCGGCACTGGCTTAAAAGCCTCCCCGAAAACTCCATTGGAAGCTGGGAAGAGCTCGAAGACGCTTTTCGGGCAAATTTTCAAGGGACTTATGTCCGACCCCCAGATGCGGACGATTTGAATCATATAACTCAACAACTCGGAGAGTCAGCCCGAAAGCTTTGGAACAGGTTTCTTACTAAAAAGAACCAAATAGTTGACTGTCCGGACGCTGAAGCCTTGGCAGCTTTTAAGCATAGCGTCCGCGACGAATGGCTTGCCAGACACCTCGGCCAAGAAAAGCCGAGAACAATGGCAGCATTAACAAGCCTCATGACCCGCTTTTGCGCGGGTGAGGACAGCTGGCTAGCCAGATGCAGCACTAGCAACCCAAGTGCATCCGAAGTTAGAGATGAAAACGGGAAATCACGACGTAGCAAAAATAATAAGCGTCGGAATAAAGAAGACAACCCGAAGAGCACGACGGTAAACGCCGGATTCAGAAGCTCTCGGCCAGGTCAGCAAAAGCCGCCCTCTAAAGGCGCCAGAGATGAATTGTCCAGCCTCAACAAAATTCTGGACCAAATATGTCAGATCCATAGCACCCCTGGTAAACCCGCTAATCATACCCACAGAGAATGTTGGGTCTTCAAGCAGTCCGGCAAGCTCAACGCCATACACAAGGGGGAGGATACACCAAGCGAAGACGAGGATGAGCCTCTCAAGCAAGACACTGGGGAACAAAAGAAATTTCCACCAGAAGTCAAAACAGTAAACGTGTTACACATGATCAAGGGGAGAAACAAAGCGGCACTCCCAGATAAATATGCCCAAGGGCCTATCACCGCGGAGTCCTGCCACTGGTCGTTTCAACCGATCACTTTTGACCATCGGGATTACTCAGCAAGTATCCGGCATGCAGGATGGGCTGCCTTGGTATTAGACCCAATAATTGACGGATACCACTTCACACGAGTCCTGATGGACGGTGGCAGCAGTCTAAACCTGATATATCAGGATACAATCCGCAAAATGGGGATAGACCCAACGAAAATTTGCCTCAGCAATACTACCGTTAAAGGAGTAACGCCAGGCCCAGGGGCTCATTGCACGGGCTCCCTGCTACTAGAAGTTATATTCAGCTTCCCCGATAACTTCCATAGTGAAAATTTAACCTTCCACATTGCTTCGTTCCAAAGTGGCTATCAAGCACTACTTGGGCGCGAAGATTTCGCTCGCTTTAATGCAATACCGCATTACGCTTCCCTCACGCTTAAGATGCCCGGTCCACGTGGCATCATTACAGTAAATGGAAATATTGAGCGATCCCTGCGCGCCAAGGAGGGTGCGACTGCCGCGGCAGCCGCACACTAAAACGGCCTCACCAACTAAAGTATTCGATAGGTCGTCAAGACCACGGACACGGTTAGACGAGTCCGGCGCAGCTATATGAAATTCATACAGGTTTGATGGCCACACCCCTATCATAAACACAAGGGGCTCAACGCGCGCAGACAAGTGGCAATTTTTACTCATCTTGAAATTTACACGGTTTCTTTGGAACCTACCTTTTTGCATGACAACTTTTCACCTATGTTCCTCTCTTTTACAGATGACCACCGTGCTACACCCATCCAGGATACGGCACAACGGAGATACATGCACAGACGTGCAGCAGGGACCCGTCCCAAGGATTCTTTTTAGATTAAGACCCTGCATCAACCTTTTTTACTGTCTCTTATTGATACACATCCCTCGGATTCTCAGTACAATTGAGAAGGATGCTGGCGTCTTGGCATGTGGCCACGTCATAATAATGCACGTACCTGGACACCAGGGGCTTCTTACAAAGGGCACTATTTAGGCCCGGTTTATACCATAAAGACCGAATACCTTAGGGAGTGTTCGGCGTCGCGAGTTTGGCCTTATATGCATCAGCTCCGAATCATGTCTTTGGTCAAATGTTGGGTTTCCCCGGCTCCTATGTTTTGGTACCTTACGTTCCGCTCTATCGGCTAAGGTAGCACTAGGAGAACTGCTGCGATTGTGCCCCGGGTCATCCGGACGAGCACCTCAGTAGAGAAAGCCGAAAACTAACTGTCATGATATAGCGTGAGACTGGTCAACCACTCGATGACCTATCGAAATGTTAGAATTCCTCCGCCTTAATGAAGGGCCGTTTCTCGGCCAGGCATGTACGCGCCCCGAATTCGGGAGAGTGCGGAGCCACTAGGGGCTATATAGTAGCCCCACCGTCAAACTCCTATGGCTAAGTGAAAGTGTTAAAGCATTATAGTCCGGTTGCCTCGTTCGCTGCGCTATCACCTCCTTAATAGGACCAAGACGTTGGGTTAAGTGTGAACACGCGTCTTCTGTGAACACCTCCGCATTATATGCATGGGGGCTGAAGCCGACGACTGCAATCTTTCAGGTTATACACATGTATACATAAACGGTCGCACAGGAGGCATCATAATTACTTTCAGGCAAAAGTATAAACACAACCTTAATAAATTTCATAAAAACATTGTGTTTACAATGGGAATACATGTCACTCAAACATAATATTCTTCGAGCACTGGGCCTCTATCAAACGAGCACCCTCGAGAACCTCTTCGAAATAGTGCTCGACAGCAACTCGGCCTATGGCCAAACCCTGCGCCGCAACAGTGGTAGCATCCATCTCCGCCCAGTATGCTTTAACACGGGCAAAGGCCATCCGCGAGCCTTCTATGCACGCCGACCTCTTCATCGCATTGATGCGCGGCACCGCACCAAGGAACTGCTGCACTAAGCTGAAATAGTTGTTCGGCTTCGGCTTTTCCGGCCACAGCTGATCCACGACAGACCTCATGGCGAGTCCGGACAACCTATTGAGTTCGTCCCATTCGGATAGCTGATCAGTAAATGGAAGCAGACGCTCTGGAACGTTGAATTGCGACTAGAACAGCTTGTCCACTTCACGATCTGTTTGACCTTGGAAGTATTTGGCTGCATCGGCAATGCTCGCCGCCAAGTCCATATATGCGTCTGCCGAACTCCACAGCCGATCCAGAGGGGCATACCGTGGATCTCCGAACTTCCTCCGCAGCATGAAGGGCTTCCCAGCCGCAATATCCCCGGCTTCACGCAGCTCCTCCTTCTTCGCTCTCATAGCAGAGTGGGTGTCTTTGGTTGTCATCGTGGCCTTTTCAAGGTCCGTCGCCTTCACTCGGTTTTCTTCTTCAAGGAATTGGCAACGGTCGGCAGTGTCTTTTAACTTTACAGCCATCTTGGCCATTTTCTCCTTGCTCTCACAATGCGCGGCCTTCTCAGCCCTCAACTCTTCGGCCGCCTTCAAAGCAGCCGCATTACTACTCCTTGCTTGTTCTTTGGCCCAGGCGAGTTCCGCCCGAAGGGTCTCCACGGTGGCAGCTCCATCTGCAGTCACAACATATTAAAGATACTGGCATCATGTTGCTCTTACTATGTGACATTCACCAGAAAGCATTACTTACCCTGTGCCTCGTCAAGCCTCTTGTTAACAAGCTCGATGTCGGCATCTGCCGCATCCAGTTGCCGCTTTAGTTCGGCAAACTCATTAGTCCGGCTAGCCACTGGAGCTTCCACCACCTGCACATAAAGGCGGTTTGGTTACTACCTGGGACTACGATCCTCTATTCGCCGCTGTTCTTGACGACAACCAGAGTCTCAGGGGCTACTATCTACACAGGGCACACTTAAAAATGTGCGGTACTATCAAAAAGTATCACATACCTCAAAGCCTGTCAGTAGACTCATAAAGGCTTCATGCAATCCACTTTCGGCGGACAAAATTCTTTCCATCACCATATCCATTAACGAACGGTGTTCTTCTGAGATGGCCGCTCGCTCCAACAGCTCCGTCAGTACGTCCGACCGCATACCAGATGGTGCCGGACTCTTTTGTTTGCTCTCTTCAAGAGCCGGACGCTGAGGACTTCGGGTGACTATAGGATTATCTTCTGGCCTCACCGGATCTGGAGTGGCCCTCCGTGACGACACTTCAAGGTCGCCCGCTTCTTGAGCGGGGGAGTCCGGGGGAGGCGTTTCGCTCTCCATCATCTCCGGAAGAAGATCCCCCGAAGACGAGCTCTGCTGAGAAGGGCTAAGATCCGAACTGCAAGATAAATGCTTCGGTTATTTTCCTCAGAAGTGAAGTAGTAATATCTTCACTATTAAAGTACTTTTTGATTACTTACAGCTCATTAGAGGGCAGATTCCCGCGCGGACTTTGTGCGGCAAGAGCACCCTCCAAGGCGGGACCCTTTGGTGGAGACTTCTTCTCCCGTTTGGAACCCGTGGTTTCCGGATCTTCAGGGGTAGTCCTCTTCCTTCCCCGGGGTGAGAGAATGCCAGATTCCTCCCCTGGGTTATCCTCCCTCACGGAGGCGCCGTTCCCTCAGTCGGAATGGGTAGCGGTGGAGGCCCGCTTTCGCCCTCTTTATTCCCCCCTTTATCTTCCTGTGAGGGCTCCGGGCAAGGTGCTAGCTCGAGCATCTTTTCCAGCACCGGATTCTCCAAGCCTTCCGGAAGGGGGGCCGAACACCGGATCATCTTCGCCTTTGTTATCTAGTCCTGGTCAAAGAGCGATTTCTCAGAATGACGTCATGATAAATGAAAGACGGTGTGTTCGGCTAGAGGATAACTTACTTGGTCGGCGGTGCGGTTGCTGCTCAGGCCCACGTCCTCGGTAGTGTCCGGACACTCTATCTGGGGTCCGAAGAATGATTTATACATCTCCTCAAGCATCAGGCCGAGGAAATTCTGAATAGCGCGCGGTCCTTCTGGGTTGAACTCCCACAGGCGGAGGGGCCGGCGTTTGCATGGCTGGATTCGTCGAACCAGCATGACTTGCATTACCATAATCAAACTAAAATCTCCTTCGAAGAGATCTTGAATGCGGCTCTGCAGTACAGGCACGTCCTTGGCTGGACCCCAGCTCACCCCTCTGCTAATCCATGACATCAGTTGTGGTGGAGGGCCTAAGCGGGAAGCAGGGGCAGCCGCCCACTTGGCACTTCTGGGAGCTGTGATGTAAAACCACTCCCGTTGCCATAATCCGGACACCTCTGGAATGGAACCCTTTGGCCATGGAGCTCCAGCGATCTTGCTTATTAATGCGCCTCCGCACACTATATGCTGCCCCTCGACCATCTTCGGCTTCACATCGAAGGTCTTGAGCCACAGGCCGAAGTGAGGGGTAATGTGGAGGAATGCCTCACATACGACAATAAATGCCGAGATATGGAGAAAGGAGTCCGGGGCTAGATCGTGGAAATCTAGCCCGTAATAAAACATCAACCCCCTAACGAAGGGATCCAGAGTGAGGCCTAGACCTCGGAGGAAGTGGGAGATGAACACGACGTCTTCGTTGGGTTCAGGAGTAGGGACGACCTGCCCTCGGGCTGGCAGCCGATGTGAAACCTCGGCGGTCAGGTATCTGGCCTCCCTCAACTTCTTGATGTCTTCTTCCGTAACGGAGGAGGGCATCCATCGGCCTTGAAGGCTAGATCCAGACATGATTGAAGGTCCGGAGCACCTGACCTGGGCTTTGGGTGTTAGAACTCGAGGCGGGGGAAGGATTCTATTGAGCACGGGAGGGAAAAAAGTAAAAGCCTTGTCCCTTTATAAAGAGGGTGAATATCAAGCGTCCTCTCCGTAGCCGTTTGAGACTTGCCTATAATCTAGGAGTCCTAGACACGGTTGGGTTACCCACGACCGTATTGATGAGAATCCCGTAATTAGGGGAACACGATCTCTGCTTTGACAAGACGTGTCAGAAAAAACTACCTCGTGTTATGTGCGGGGCTAGTTAAAGGAAACGGTTCGAATAATCACCGGGCCATGGCACAAGGTCGTGTTGCCAAAACAAGTCAGCAGATTAGATTTGTGGAAGTATTATTCTCTCTACGGTGGTATGTGGAACTTATTTTGCAGGGTCGGACACTATCCTTATATTCAAATTCTTCCGTGATGTATTCGGAGGAGGAACCCGCCTTGCAATGCCGAAGACAATATTGCGCGCCAGACTCATCGCCATTGAAGCCTGGTTCAGGGGCTACTGAGGGAGTCCTGGATTAGGGGGTCTCCGGACAGCCGGACTATATTCTTTGGCCAAACTGTTAGACTATGAAGATACAAGATTGAAGACTTCGTCTCATGTCCGGATGGGACTCTACTTGGCGTGGAAGGCAGGCTAGGCAATACGGATATGCATATCTTCTCCTTTGTAACCGACCTTGTGTAACCCTAGCCCTCTCCGGTGTCTATATAAACCGGAGGGTTTTAGTCCGTAGGACAACATAGGCTAGCTTCTAGGGTTTAGCCTCTCTGATCTCGTGGTATATCTACTCTTGTACTACCCATATCATCAATATTAATCAAGCAGGACATAGGGTTTTACCTCCATCAAGAGGGCCCAAACTTGGGTAAAACTTCGTGTCCCTTGGCTCCTGTTACCATCCGCCTAGATGCACAGTTCGGGACCCCCTACCCGAGATCCGCCGGTTTTGACACCGACAGTAAACAAAACCACTAGTTTCAAGTAAAGGGACAAAGGGAAGAAAGGGGAACTTCAAGAAGAACGACAAGCAAGTTGCTGCTCAAGTGAAAAAACCCAAGTCTGGACCTAAGCCTGAAACTGAGTGCTTCTACTGCAAAGGGACTGGTCACTAGAAGCGGAACTACCCCAAGTAATTGGCAGATAAGAAGGATGGCAAAGTGAACATAGGTATATTTGATATACATGTTATTGATGTGTACTTTACTAGTGTTTATAGCAACCCCTCAGTATTTGATACTAGTTTAGTTGCTAAGAATAGTAACTCGAAACGGGAGTTGCAGAATGAACAGAGACTAGTTAAGGGTGAAGTGACGATGTGTATTGGAAATGGTTCCAAGATTGATATGATCATCATCGCACACTCCCTATACTTTCGAGATTAGTGTTAAACCTAAAATAAATGTTATTTAGTGTTTGCGTTGAGCCTGAATATGATTGGATCATGTTTATTGCAATACAGTTATTCATGTAAGTTAGAGAATAATTGTTGTTCTGTTTACATGAATAAAACCTTCTATGGTCATACACCCAATGAAAATGGTTTGTTGGATCTTGATCGTGGTGATACACATTTTCATAATATTGACGCCAAAAGATGCAAAGTTAATAATGATAGTGCAACTTATTTGTGGCACTGCCGTTTAGGTCATATTGGTGTAAAGCGCATGAAGAAAATCCATGCTGATGGGCTTTTGGAATCACTTGATTATGAATCAGTTGATGCTTGCAAACCATGCCTCATGGGCAAGATGACTAAGACCCCGTTCTCCGGAACAATGGAGCGAGCAACAGATTTGTTGGAAATCATACATACTGATGTATGTGGTCCGATGAATATTGAGGCTCGCGGCAGGTATCATTATTTTCTGATCTTCACAGATGATTTGAGCAGATATGAGTATATCTACTTGATGAAACACAAGTCTAAAACATTTGAAAAGTTCAAAGAATTTCAGAGTGAAGTGGAGAATCATCATAACAAGAATGAAAGTTTCTACGATATGATCGCAGAAGTAAAATATTTGAGTTACGAGTTTGGCCTTCAGTTAAAACAATGTGAAATAGTTTCACTACTCACGCCACCTGGAACACCACAGTGTAATGGTGTGTCCGAACATCGTAACCGTACTTTATTAGATATGGTGCGATCTATGATGTCTCTTACCGATTTACCACTATCGTTCTGGGGTTATGCATTAGAGACAGCTACATTCACGTTAAATAGGGCACCATCTAAATCTGTTGAGACGACACCGTATGAACTATGGTTTGTCAAGAAACCTAAGCTGTCGTTTCTTAAAGTTTGAGGTTGCAATGCTTATGTGAAAAAGTTTCAACCAGCTGATAAGATCAAACCCAAATCGGAAGTGCGTCTTCATAGGATACCCGAAAGAAAATGTTGGGTACACCTTTTATCACAGATCCGAAGGCGAGATATTCATTGCTGAGAATGGATCCTTTCTAGAGAAGGAGTTTCTATCGAAAGAAGTGAGTGGGAGGAAAGTAGAACTTGATGAAGTAACTATACCTGCTCCCTTATTGGAAAGTAGTTCATCACAGAAATCTGTTCCTGTGACTACTACACCAATTAGTGAGGAAGCTAATGATGATGATCATGTAACTTCAGATCAAGTTACCACCGAACCTTGTAGGTAAATCAGAGTGAGATCCGCACCAGAGTGGTACGGTAATCCTATTCTGGAGGTCATGTTACTTGACCATGACGAACCTACGAACTATGAGGAAGCGATGATGAGCCCAGATTCCGCGAAATGGCTTGAGGCCATGAAATCTGAGATGAGATCCATGTATAAGAACAAAGTATGGACTTTGATTGACTTGCACAAAGATCGGCGAGCCATTGAGATTAAATGGATCTTCAAGAGGAAGACGGACGCTGATAGTAGTGTTACTATCTACAAAGCTAGAATTGTCGCAAAAGGTTTTCGACAAGTTCAAGGTGTTGACTACAATGAGAGTTTCTCACTCGTATCTATGCTTAAGTCTGTCTGAATCATGTTAGCAATTGCCACATTTTATGAAATCTGGCAAATGGATAAACAAAACTACATTCCTTAATGGATTTATTAAAGAAGAGCTATATATGATGCAACAAGAAAGTTTTGTCAATCCTAAAGGTGCTAACAAAATATGCAAGCTCCAGCGATCCATCTATGGACTGGTGCAAGCATCTCGGAGTTGGAATATACACTTTGATAAGTTGATCAAAGTATATAGTTTTATACAGACTTGCGGTGAAGCCTGTATTTACAAGAAAGTGAGTGGGAGCACTAGAACATTTCTGATAAGTATATGTGAATGACATATTGTTGATCGGAAATAATGTAGAATTATTCTGCAAAGCATAAAGGAGTGTTTGAAAGGAGTTTTTCAAAGAAAGACCTCGGTGAAGCTGCTTACATATTGAGCATCAAGATCTATAGAGATAGATCAAGACGCTTGATAAGTTTCTTCAATGAGTACATACCTTGACAAGATTTTGAAGTAGTTCAAAATGGAACGGTCAAAGAAAGAGTTCTTGCCTGTGTTACAAGGTGTGAAGTTGAGTAAGACTCAAAGCCCGACCACGGCAGAAGATAGAAAGAGAACGAAAGTCATTCCCTATGCCTCAACCATAGTTTCTATAAAGTATTCCATGCTATGTACCAGATCTATTGTATACCATACACTGTGTTTAGCAAGGGAGTACAATAGTGATCTAGGAGTAGATCACTGGACAACGGTCAAAATTATCCTTAGTGGAATAAGGATATGTTTCTCGATTATAGAGGTGACAAAAGGTTCGTCGTAAAGGGTTACGTCGATGCAAATTTGACATTGATCCAGATGACTCTAAGTCTCAATCTGGATACATTTTAAAAGTGGGAGCAATTAGCTAGAGTAGCTCCGTGCAGAGCATTGTTGACATAGAAATTTGCAAAATACATACGGATCTGAATGTGGCAGACCCGTAGACTAAAATTCTCTCACAAGCAAAACATGATCACACCTTTGTACTCTTTGGGTGGTAATCACATGGCGATGTGAACTAAGATTACTGACTCTAGTAAACCCTTTGAGTGTTGGTCACATGGTGATGTGAACTATGGGTGTTAATCACATGGTGATGTGAGCTATTGGTGTTAAATCACATGGCGATGTGAACTAGATTATTAACTCTAGTGCAAGTGGGAGACTGAAGGAAATATGCCCTAGAGGCAATAATAAAGTTATTATTTATTTCCTTATACCATGATAAATGTTTATTATTCATGCTAGAATTGTATTAACCGGAAACATAATACATGTGTGAATACATAGACAAACAGAGTGTCACTAGTATGCCTCTACTAGCTCGTTTATCAAAGATGGCTAAGTTGAAAGATGATGGTAGCAACTACACGGACTGGGTCCATAACTTGAGGATTATCCTCATTGCTGCACAGAAGAATTACGTTCTGGAAGCACCGCTAGGTGACAAACCCGTTGCAGGAGCAAGGCCAGATGTTGTGAACACCTGACAGAGCAAAGCTGATGACTACTCGATAGTTCAGTGTGCCATGCTTTACGGCCTAGAACCGGGACTTCAACGACGTTTTGAACGTCATGGAGCATATGAGATGTTCCAGGAGTTGAAGTTAATATTTCAAGCAAATGCTCGGATTGAGAGATATGAAGTCTCCAATAAGTTCTACAGTTGCAAGATGGAGGAGAATAGTTCTATCAGTGAACATATACTCATAATGTCTGGGTACCACAACCACTTGACTCAACTGGGAGTTAATCTTCCTGATGATAGTGTCATTGATAGAGTTCTTCAATCACTGCCACCAAGCTACAAGAGCTTCGTGATGAACTATTGAAGGAAATATGCCCTAGAGGCAATAATAAAGTTATTATTTATTTCCTTATACCATGATAAATGTTTATTATTCATGCTAGAATTGTATTAACCGGAAACATAATACATGTGTGAATACATAGACAAACAGAGTGTCACTAGTATGCCTCTACTAGCTCGTTGATCAAAGATGGTTATGTTTCCTAACCATAGACATGAGTTGTCATTTGATTAACGGGATCACATCATTAGGAGAATGATGTGATTGACTTGACCCATTCCGTTAGCTTAGCACTTGATCGTTTAGTTTGTTGCTATTGCTTTCTTCAAGACTTATACATGTTCCTATGACTATGATATTATGCAACTCCCGTTTACCGGAGGAACACTTTGTGTGCCACCAAACGTCACAACGTAATTGGTTGATTATAAAGGTGCTCTACAGGTGTCTCCGAAGGTACTTGTTGGTTGGCGTATTTCGAGATTAGGATTTGTCACTCCGATTGTCGGAGAGGTATCTCTGGGCCCACTCGGTAATGCACATCACTATAAGCCTTGCAAGCATTGCAACTAATGAGTTAGTTGTGGGATGATGTATTACGGAACGAGTAAAGAGACTTGCCGGTAACGAGATTGAACTAGGTATTGAGATACCGACGATCGAATCTCGGGCAAGTAACATACTGATGACAAAGGGAATAACGTATGTTGTTATGCGGTTTGACCGATAAGGATCTTCGTAGAATATGTGGGAGCCAATATGAACATCCAGGTTCCGCTATTGGTTATTGACCGGAGACGTGTCTCGGTCATGTCTATATAGTTCTTGAACCCGTAGGGTCTGCACGCTTAACGTTTCAATGACAGTTATATTATGAGTTTATATGTTTTGATGTACCGAAGGTTGTTCGGAGTCCTAGATGTGATCACGGACATGACGAGGAGTCTCGAAATGGTCGATACATGAAGATTGATATATTGGAAGCCTATGTTTGGATATCGAAAGTGTTCTGGGTGAAATCGGGATTTTACCGAAGTACTGAGAGGTTACTGGAACCCCCCGGGGACTTAATGGGCCTTAGTGGGCCTTGGTGGAAATAGAGGAGAGGCGGCCAGGGCATGGGCCGCACCCCCTCGCCCCTAGTCCGAATTGTACAAGGAGAGGGGGGCGGCGCCTGATAACGCACAAGTATAGGGGATCAATTGTAGCCTCTTTCGATAAGTAAGAGTGTCGAACCCAACGAGGAGCTAAAGGTAGAACAAATATTCCCTCAAGTTCTATCGACCACCGATACAACTCTACGCACGCTTGACGTTCGCTTTACCTAGACCAAGTATGAAACTAGAAGTACTTTGTAGGTGTTTTTGGGTAAGCTTGCAAGAAAGTAAAGAACACGAAAATAAAAGCTAGGGGCTGTTTAGATAAAGACACAACTAAATTAGTTTTGGTAGAGAGCTTTTGTCAACAAGAAGGTTATTTGTCCCTAGGAAATCGATAACTAGACCGGTAATCATTATTGCAATTTTATTTGAGGGAGAGGCATAAGCTAACATACTTTCTCTACCTGGATCATATGCACTTATGATTGGAACTCTAGCAAGCATCCGCAACTACTAAAGGTTCATTAAGGTAAAACCCAACCATAGCATTAAAGTATCAAGTCCCCTTTATCCCATACGCAAACAACCTACTTACTCGGGTCTGTGCTTCTGTCACTCACGCCACCCACCATAAGCAAATCATAAGCATATTGCAAACCCTACAGCGGGAATCCCTCACGCTTGCGCGACACGGAGAGCACCATAGGACAACACCAATAATAAAACATACAACTCAAACCAATCACGGTCATCAAATAGCCATTAGGGCAAAACAGATCTACTCAAACATCATAGGATAGCCATACATCATTGGGAAATAATATATAGCGTTGGGCACCATGTTTAAGTAGAGATTACAACGGGTAAGAGAGAGGTTACACCGCTGCATAGAGGGGGGAAGAGTTGGTGATGATGGCGTTGAAGTTGTTGGTGAAGATGGCGGTGATGATGATGGCCCCGGCAGCGCTCCGGCGCCACCGGAAGCAAGGGGGAGAGGGCCCCCTTCTTCTTCTTCTTCCTTGACCTCCTCCCTAGATGGGAGAAGGGTTTCCCCTCTGGTCCTTGGCTCCCATGGCGTGGGAGGGGCGAGAGCCCCTCCGAGATTGGATCTATCTCTCTAACTCTCTCTGTTTCTGCGTTCTCTTCTGGCTTTGTTTCATCGTTTCGTATATATATGGAGATCCGTAACTCCGATTGGCCTGAAACCTTCGCTGTGATTTTTTCCCGAATATTAGCTTTCTTGCGGCAAAAGAAGAGCGTCAACCGCCTTACGGTGGGCTCACGAGGGTAGGGGGTGCGCTCTAAGGGGGGGCCTGCCTCGTGACCACCTCGGGCACTGGTTCGCGTTGATTTTCCTTCCGAATTTTCCATATTTTCCAAAAATAAGCTCCATCCGTTTTTATCCCGTTTGGACTCCGTTTGATATGGATATTCTGCGAAACCAAAAAACATGCAACAGACAGGAACTCGCACTGGGCACTGGATCAATATGTTAGTCCCAAAAATAATATAAAAAGTTGCCAAAAAGTATATGAAAGTTGAATAATATTGATGGAACAATCAAAAATTATAGATACGACGGAGACGTATCAACATCCCCAAGCTTAATTCCTGCTCGTCCTCGAGTAGGTAAATGATAAAAAAATAATTTTTGATGTGGAATGCTACCTAGCATAATCTTGATCATATGTCTAATCATGGCATGAATATTAAGACATGAGTGATTCAAAGCAATAGTCTATCCTTTGACATTAAGACAATAATACTTCAAGCATACTAATAAAGCAATCATGTATTTTCAAAATAACATGGCCAAAGAAAGTTATCCCTACAAAATCATATAGTCTGGCTATGCTCCATCTTCACCACACAAAATATTCAAATCATGCACAACCCCGATGACAAGCCAAGCAATTGTTTCATACTTTTGACGTTCTCAAACCTTTTCAGCTTTCACGCAATACATGAGCGTGAGCCATGGACATAGCACTATAGGTGGAATAGAATATGATGGTGGAGGAGACAAAAAGGAGAAGATAGTCTCACATCAACTAGGCGTATCAACGGGCTATGGAGATGCCCATTAATAGATATCAATGTGAGTGAGTCGGGATTGCCATGCAACGGATGCACTAGAGCTATAAGTATATGAAAGCTCAAACTGAAACTAAGTGGGCGTGCATCCAACTTGCTTGCTCATGAAGACCTAGGGCATTTGAGGCAGCCCATCATTGGAATATACAAGCCAAGTTCTATAATGAAAATTCCCACTAGTATATGAAAGTGATAACTCAAGAGACTCTCTATATGAAGAACATGGTGCTACTTTGAAGCACAAGTGTGGTAAAAGGATAGTAACATTGCCCCTTCTCTCTTTTTCTCTCATTTTTTTGGTGGGCTTCTTTGGCCTCTCTTTTTATTTGGGCTTCTTTGGCCTCTTTTATTTTTTTGTAAAGTCCGGAGTCTCATCCCGACTTATGGGGCAATCATAGTCTCCATCATCCTTTCCTCACTGGGGCAATGCTCTAATAATGATGATCATCACACTTTTATTTACTTACAACTCAATATTACAACTCGATACTAGAACAAAGATATGACTCTATATGAATGCCTCCGGCGGTGTACCGGGATGTGCAATGATCTAGCATAGCAATGATATAAAAAAACGGACAAGCCATGAAAACATCATGCTAGCTATCTTACAATCAAGCAATATGACAATGAATGCTCAAGTCATGTATATGATGATGATGGAAGTTGCATGGAAGTATATCTCGGAATGGCTATGGAAATGCCATAATAGGTAGGTATGGTGGCTGTTTTGAGGAAGGTATATAGTGGGTTTATGGTACCGGCGAAAGTTGCGCGGTACTAGAGAGGCTAGCAATGGTGGAAGGGTGAGAGTGCGTACAATCCATGGACTCAACATTAGTCATAAAGAACTCACATACTTATTGCAAAAATCTATTAGTCATCGAAACAAAGTACTACGCGCATGCTCCTAGGGGGATAGATTGGTAGGAAAAGACCATCGCTCGTCCCCGACCGCCACTCATAAGGAAGACAATCAATAAATAAATCATGCTCCGACTTCGTTACATAACGGTTCACCATACGTGCATGCTACAGGAATCACAAACCTCAACACAAGTATTTCTACAATCCACAACTACCCACTAGCATGACTCTAATATCACCATCTTTATATCGCAAAAGTATTGCAAGGAATCAAACATATCATATTCAGTGATCTACAAGTTTTATGTAGGATTTTATGACTAACCATGTGAATGACCAGTTCCTGTCATCTCTCCAAATATATATAAGTGAAGTAAGAGAGTTTAATTCTTTCTACAAAAGATATGCCCATGCTACAACAAATCTAAGTGAAGCAAAAGAGCATTCTACAAATGGCGGTTGTCTATGTAAAGAGAAACATGCAATCTAAACTTCAAATGATATAAGTGAAGCACATGAAGCATTCTATAAAGCCATACTCAAAATATATAAGTGAAGTGCATAGAGCATTCTATAAATCAACCAAGGACTATCTCATACCAGCATGGCGCATAAAAGAAAAATGAAAACTAAATGCAAAAGACGCTCCAAGATTGCACATATTGCATGAACGAAACGAATCCGAAAACATACTGATACTTGTTGAAGAAAGAGGGGATGCCTTCCCAGAATCCCCAAGCTTAGACGCTTGAGTCTCCTTGAATATTTACTTGGGGTGCCTCGGGCATCCCCAAGCTTGAGCTCTTGCCTCTCTTCCTTCTTCTCACATCGAAACCTTCTCAATCTTCGGACACTTCATCCACACAAAACTTCAACAGAAAACTCGGTAAGATCCGTTAGTATAATAAAGAAAATCACTACTCTAAGTACTGTTGCAAACCAATTCATATTTTGTTTTTTCATTATGTCTACTGTAATATAACTTTTCCATGGCTTAATCCACTTATATAAATTGATAGTTTCATCAAAACAAGCAAACTATGCATCAAAAACAGAATCTGTCTAAAATAGAACAGTCTGTAGCAATCTGAACATTCACCATACTTCTGATACTTGAAAAATTCTGCCAAAATTAGTAAAAATAAACAATTTGTATAGGAATACAGTGCAAAAAGAATCAGAACCATTTGACATTCCAGATAAAAATGTAAAATCGCGCACTACAACCAAAGTTTCTGTCCTGCACCGTACAAATCATCAAGCAAATGTAAACATCCTAAAGGCAAACCTTGGCACATTATTTTTATAATACAATGGAATTGTACAAGGGGATAATTATTTTTGTTGAAAGGTTTCTGTAATTAAGATTCAAAAATTTCCCATGGGCATGAACAAAGTTCAAGGACGTCCCCCACTTTCACAATGTTCGTCTCTCTCACTTTCACTTTTCTTTTAGAGAAAGTTTTGGGTTCCCCTCTTTATTTTTGTTGTTTTTAAACTATATTAAAGCACTCAACAGAAATAAATGACTCTCTAAAACTTCCGGGTTGTCTCCCTGACAGCGCTTTCTTTAAAGCCATTAAGCTAGGCATATAGTGCTCAAGTACTGAATCCACCCGGATCCCAAGGTATATCAAAGCCAATTTTAATTAGCAATGATTTGGCATTTAGTAGTGAGCACAAAGCAACATATATCATGCAACAACGAAGTCTGACTCTCTTCCTATGCATCGGCATGTCATAAAAGAACAATTCATGCACACAAAGTAAAGGCCAATGCATAGTATAAACAGTTTCTTGCAATTTTACCATGTTGGAAACATAGAGAGGTGGAGATATAGTTCCTCTCTCATAATAATTGCAAGTAGGAGCAGCAAGCACATGCATATTATACTCATTAAAATCATCATGTGCAACGGTAAAAGGCAACCCATCAATATAATCCTTAATAAGTGCAAACTTCTCCGATATAGTGTAGTCGGGAGAATTCAAAAAGATAATAGGACTATCATGCTTGGGTGCAATAGCAACAATTTCATATTTAACATAAGGAACTATAGCAAGTTCATCTCCATAAGCATAATTCATATTGGCATCTTGGCCACAAGCATAGCAAGCATCATCAAAAAGGGATATTTCAAGAGAATCAACGAGATCGTAACAATCATCATAGCAATCATCCTTCGGTAAGCACGAAGGGAAATTAAACAATGTATGAGTTGAAGAGTTACTCTCATTAGAAGGTGGGCATGGGTAGCTAATCCGCTCTTCCTCCTTTTGTTCTTCGCTCTCCTCCTCATCTTTTTCATCCAATGAGCTCACAGTTTCATCAATTTCTTCTTCCATAGATTCCTGTAAAATATTAGTCCCTTCTTGGACAGCGGAGACTTTCTTAATAAGCGCATTAATTTCATAATTGTATTCATAATTCTCATAACAATATTTCAGGATAGCTAAATTTTCAGGTCTATAAACAACATCATCAAAATCTTCAAACTCTTTAAACATAGATTCAATTTCATAAGCACCCTTAAAAGCAACAAATTCTTCTATTTGTTCCACATCATAGTAATCATATATACCATTAGCATAAGAAGCTAAGGTTTCATTATCATTAAATTCACATGAAAAGGGAAGGTGTGGAGCCTTCACCTTAGAGCAACAAGTATAATCATACCTCAAGCATAGTTGCCTAGCATACCAATTCAATATATGAATTTGATCCCATAATAGTTTCCCTTTTTGTGTCAAGCGATAATCCCTAAAGTATTCACGTTGATACAACGTTACTCCCATTACATAATTGAATGGGGTTTTCTCAGGATTATAGAAGTAGTACATAATATCTTTCACATAACCAGCATCGAGGGTTTTGGGAGGTTCCCCATCTCCATGAGTAGCAAGTACACCTAATTTTTTTGGTATTTCCTGTTCCATATCCATAACTAAAGATAAAGAACAACTAAGAACAACAAATAAAAATTACTTAGTGATAAAGCAAACAAGCACACACGAGAAAATTCACCCCACACTATTGCTCCCCGGCAATGGCGCCAGAAAAAGGTCTTGATAACCCACAAGTATAGGGGATCAATTGCAGCCTCTTTCGATAAGTAAGAGTGTCGAACCCAACGAGGAGCTAAAGGTAGAACAAATATTCCCTCAAGTTCTATCGACCACCGATACAACTCTACGCACACTTGATGTTCGCTTTACCTAGAACAAGTATGAAACTAGAAGTACTTTGTAGGTGTTTTTGGGTAAGCTTGCAAGAAAGTAAAGAACACGAAAATAAAAGCTAGGGGCTATTTAGATAAAGACACAACTAAATTAGTTTTAGTAGAGAGCTTTTGTCAACAAGAAGGTTATTTGTCCTAGGCAATCGATAACTAGACCGGTAATCATTATTGCAATTTTATTTGAGGGAGAGGCATAAGCTAACATACTTTCTCTACTTGGATCATATGCACTTATGACTGGAACTCTAGCAAGCATCCTCAACTACTAAATATTCATTAAGGTAAAACCCAACCATAGCATTAAAGTATCAAGTCCCCTTTATCCCATACGCAAACAACCTACTTACTTGGGTCTGTGCTTCTGTCACTCACGCCACCCACCATAAGCAAATCATAAGCATATTGCAAACCCTACAGCGGGAATCCCTCACGCTTGCGCGACACGGAGAGCACCATAGGACAGCACCAATAATAAAACATACAACTCAAACCAATCACGGTCATCAAATAGCCATTAGGGCAAAACAGATCTACTCAAACATCATAGGATAGCCATACATCATTGGAAAATAATATATAGCATTGGGCACCATGTTTAAGTAGAGATTACAATGGGTAAGAGAGAGGTTACTGTAAGTGCATCTAGTGCCACCCCTAGTTGGTTTTGGAGTATTGACGACAAACCTAGCTGAGGGACTAATGTGTTTGTGAGAATTGCAGGAAAACACAGGTAGAAGTCCCTCATTGATTCGGTTTTACTACCAGAGATGACCCCTAAAAATGTACGAAGACATTGAAGACAATGGTGGTTTATGAAGATATTCATATTGAAGACAATGACATGAGAAGACTCCCTATGAAGCCTTTGGAACTCGAAGACCTAGATCCTTCGTAGTTTTATTTCATTCATGTTGTGTCATAGGAACCACCGTACTGTTAAGTGGGGTCGAAGAGAACCAGTCAGAATGACTGAAGTGATGCCTAATTCAAATCCTATGTCTTCGAGCAAAGACTTTGAGAGAAAATCTTGTCCAGAGTCAGACAAGTCAGCTTTACTTGTAGCCCAAGTAAAGTTGCCGTGTGAGTTCAAAATTCGACCGTTGGTACACATGTCAGTTCCTTAGTGACCCAGGGTCATTTCGGACAGATCAGGTCGGGTTGCCAAGTGGCTATAAATAGTCCACCCCCCACAACCTTAAACGGTTGGCTGCTCAGATTTCAGTGCACGGCTTTTGTCGTTTGAGAGCAACCCACCTCGAAGCCTTTGAAAGAAAAATTCCTAGTGAGGAGAAAAGCCCTAACCACCCAGAGTCAGAGTAAATTGGGCATCACTTAAGTCTTCGTGTCTGTGTGATTTGAAGACTTATTACACTTGAGGACTGTGCATCCTCCAGACGGTTAGGCATCGCGTTTAGAGCATCCAAGAGAAATTGTGGATTGTCAGTGAACGAAGTCTGTGAAGGTTTGGGAGTCTACCTTGAAGACTTACCAGAGTGATTGGGCGAGGTCTGTGTGACCTTAGCTCAAGGAGAAAACGGTGAGGACTGGGTGTCTTGGACTAAGTGTCCTTGACTGGGTGTCCGGGACTGTGTGTCCTTTGGTTTAAATACCTAGCCGCTCCAACCAGACGTACAGTTGTCACAGCAACTGGAACTGGTCCAACAAATCATTGTCTTCAACGTGTCACTGGTTTCATCTTCACTTCCTTTTACTTACAGTTATTCATTGTGAAGCCATTACATGCCTGCTTTACCGTTTGTCTTCACAACATGAATGTATGATCTGTTTGGCTTCATAACTTCTTCCTACCCGATCCTTATTACACTGAAGCTGTTTGTCACTGCGTTTTCACTCTATTGAATACATGACCATGGCTGGCCTAGTGTAATCTAACTTCCGCTGCATAGTAATAGGCATAATCTTCACTGTTTGTCTTCATAACTCTCACGTTTTGAAGACTTTCATAAAAATCGCCTATTCACCCCCCTCTAGTCGATATAACGCATTTTCAATTGGTATCAGAGCAAGGTGCTCCCTTGTTGTGTGTGATTCGGTTTAACCACCTGGAGTTTTAGTTATGTCGACTGCAGGGATAATCAAAGTCTCCGCTGCTTGCCCCGTCTTCGATGGAACTGAATATCCCTACTGGAAGAATAAGATGCGCATGCATCTTGAAGCCATTGACATCGACCTATGGTATGTCGTCGAGAACGGCGTTCCCAAGGCTGGAGAAGGTGTCACTGCTGCTGATGTCAAGAAGTTCACTCAACTGGACTCCACTGCCAAGAATATCATATGTGGTCATCTGACCAAAGGACAGTATGGCCGTGTGAGTGCTTTGAAGACATCCAAGCTAGTCTGGGACTGGCTCTCAAAGGTCAATGAAGGCATCTCAACCCAGAGAGATCAAAGAATCAGTGTTCTTCGCAACCTCTTCAACCGCTTCAAGCGAAATGACAATGAGAATGTCCAACACACATTTGACCGGCTCACTGACATCACAAATGAGCTTCAAGCCCTCGGCGCCACTGAGATCACCAAACATGAAATCGTCAAGACGCTGCTGAGATCACTTGATAGTTCGTTTGACATCCTGGCCCTGATGATTCAAGAACGTCCTGATTTCAAGACACTCGATCCGTCTGACATACTTGAGAGGCTCAACACACATGAGTTTCAACTTTCTGAGAAAAGAGATATCTACGGCCCAAACTATGGGCGAACTCGTGCCTTGAAGGCAAAAGCTGTCTCCTCATCTGAAGAAGAATCTGACTGCAGTTCTGATGATCCTGAAGACATTGGAAGAGAACTTGCAATGCTAGTGAAGAAGTTCCAAAAATTCACTAAGAAGAAAGGCTTCAGGAAATCTTCACGATCAAGCTCAAGGAATGATGAAGCTTCTGCTCATGACTACAAGAAGAAAACATGTCACAAGTGCAAGAAAACTGGACACTTCATCTCTGAGTGTCCACAGTGGGACAATGAGAACAAAAGGAAGAAGAAGAGCAAGGAATATGATTCTGACGACAAGAAGAAGAAGAAATACTCAAAGTCTTCTTCCAAAACTTCATCAAGGTCTTCATCACACAAGAAGAGCTCATCTGGCAAGGCACGTGCGTTTGTTGGAAAGGAGATGGATTCAGAGGAGGAGTCCGCATCTGAGGAGGCAGAGGTGGAGTCTGAGGAGGAGTCTGATTCTGGCATTGCGAGTCTGGCTACAGCATACGTCGCCAAGTCCATCTTCAATACTGAAGACAATGACTGCATCACCGACACCGACGCAAATGACAAGAACGACTCCACTCCTACCTACTGCTTCATGGCACGCGGTGCCAAGGTAAACACACGCACAACTCGCTATGAAACATCTAGTGACGATGACTCTGAATGTGATTCAAAACCTAGCTACAAAACACTTGCTAAAATTGCAACTGAACAACAGAAAGCTATGGAACATATTCAAAAATTGTTAGACAGAAGCGATGATCTGTTGGGTGCTGAAATGACTCGATCTGAATCCTTAATTGAAGACATAAAAAACCTTCACGATAAGTATCAGGAACTTGAAGATTGTCATGATACTCTCTCAACAACTCATGAAAAGCTTTCCTATGATTATCTTCAAAGGAAGCAAGAACTTGAGAAATTGAGGGTGGCTCATGAAGATCTTCAAAAGGAAAATGAGTCACTTCGCGCTGAACAGATCAGTCCCGCTCAGGAAGGATTTGAACCACCATGTCTTAAATGCATTGAGCGTGATAATGCTGCTTCTGTTGCTGAATGTTCCACTGCTACTACTGTTTCAATATCTTCAACTGTTGATGTGGTAACTAACCCCTCTGCTGAGGATACCACTGCTATTGCTGATGAGAATGCTAGGTTGAAGACATTGCTTGAAACAGGGATGTACAAAAGTCTGAAAGGGCATCAGACATTATGTGATGTCCTTAAGAAGCAGATTCTGAACCGAAACCCTAGGAAAGAGGGTGTTGGGTTCGTGAGGAAAATTAATGCAGATGGGTCTTACTGGAAACCTGAGCAGTACCCCAAAACCACATGGGTTGCTGCAAAGGAATCCTCAGCAGATCCATCCAATCTGTCTGGCTTCACTTGTGCTAACCCAATTATCATTGATGAATCCTTTGATGCAAACTATAAACTGTTTAAGAATCAGAATGATGAAGTGTTTGCCAGGTACATTGGTACTAACTGCAGGAATGGACCGCCTATGAAGAAGATCTGGGTTCCGAAAACATGTCTGGAAAATCTTCCCGTGAATGTCTTCATGACACCTCACTTGAAGAAGACAAACCTCAGACCAAAGGCTTCATATGGTCCAAATGCTTCATACAAACAGGGGACTCACCTGAGTCGCACTAACGCAAATGTTTTGCAGGGGAACCATACTCAGGCATATGAATATGAGAGTGGTTCATCGAACCATCATGTTCATATGACCAAAAATTATTCTGCTTATTCCTATGAGTATTATTGTCCACCTGCTAGACTGTTTGCTAAGGTTTCAAAGCCAAAATTCTCAGATGCTGCACTTAGACTTATAGCTTCTAAGCCACCCTTGAAGATGTGGGTGGTTAAGAAAGCTTAACTCTCCTTTGCAGGGAAAGGTCTCCAGCACAAAAACAAAATCTTCTGATGCTATTGCTGGGGACCATAAAAATCTTGTGGGGCGCAAGATAAAATGCCCAAATGGCATCATTATGTACTTCGTTCCTGAATCGCATGCTACTCTCCCTATCAGTCCTAATCTGGATCTGAGTTTTCATAACCCACTGGTTCGTCAAATGTTTATGCTTCACAATACCCTTCGTGAAGCCTATCCCCCTAACTGCACTGTAGGGTACGACACCAACGACTTCAAAGTCTTCAGAATGGATTATTGACAGTGGGTGTACAAATCATATGACTGGCAAAAGAAGCCTTCTTATGGACTCAACATTACGCCCATCCGACAAGAGCCACATAACATTTGCTGACACTGGTAAAAGTAAGGTATTGGGTCTAGGTAGAGTTGCAATCTCAAAGGATCAACACATGGATAAAGTCATGCTTGTGGAATCCCTTGGCTTCAACTTAATGTCTGTCTTAATGCTTTGCGATTTGAATATGATTGTAATGTTTGGAAAATATCGTTGCCTGGTGCTAATGGAATCTGACAAATCTCTAGTGTTTGAAGGGTATCGGAAGGGTGATTTGTACTTGGTAGATTTCTCAGCAGGACCACAACTTGCAGTATGTCTTCTTGCAAAAGCTTCAGAATGCTGGCTTTGGCATCGAAGGCTTGGGCATGCTGGCATGAGGAACCTCCACACCCTTGCGAAGAAAAAGCACGTCATAGGCATCGAGGGCGTCAAGTTTAAGAAAGATCACTTATGCGGTGCCTGTGAAGCAGGGAAGATGACAAGGGCAAAACATCCTTCGAAGACAATCATGACTACTACACAACCCTTTGAACTGCTTCACATGGATCTTTTCGGTCCCACTCACTACTCAACTTTTACTACTTCTGCATGCCTCTATGGCTTCGTAATTGTTGATGATTATTCTAGATATACTTGGGTGCACATAATCCTTTACAAGACTGAAGTGCAGGATGTCTTCAGACGCTTCGCAAATCGAGCTATGAACAATTTTGGCGCCAAGATAAAGCACATCAGAAGTGACAATGGCACTGAATTCAAGAACACTGGTCTTGATACATATATGGACACCTTGGGCATCACACATGAATTCTCAGCTCCATACACGCCACAGCAGAATGGCGTCGTCGAACGCAAGAACAGAACACTCATTGAGATGGCCAGAACAATGCTAGATGAATACAAGACTCCAAGAAAATTCCGGACTGAAGCCATTGATACTGCATGCCATACAATCAATCGTGTTTATCTTCACAAGCTTCTGAACAAGACATCTTATGAACTCCTAACTGGCAAGAAGCCAAATGTCAGTTACTTCAGAGTATTTGGCGCAAAATGCTGGATCAAGGACCCACACCACACCTCAAAGTTTGCACCAAAAGCACATGAGGGCTTCATGCTTGGATATGGAGTCTTCAACCTCTTCCACTACAAAGTGGTTGAAACAGTGGATGTGCGGTTTGATGAAACCAATGGATCACAAAGAGAGCAATTGCCAAATGTGCTAGATGAAGTTCCAGCAAATGAATCAATCAAGCTTATGGGAACTGGAGAAATTGTACCTTCTGAAGCTCAACTTGAAGAAGAACTTATCATCTCAGCACCTGATCCACATGAAGACAATGCTTAGCCTGAAGATATACCTTCAAATGACCACATAGATCAGCAAGAGCAAAGTCTTCGCCCCACACACCCTCGTGTTGCAAATGAAGTACAAATTGACAAAATACTGGACAGCATCAATGCACCTGGTCCACTCACTCGTTCAAGGGCAACTCAGCTAACAAACTTCTGTGGGCATTTCGCATTCGTCTCAATATCAGAACCCAAGAAAGTTGAAGAAGCCTTCATGGAACCTGAATGGATTCAAGCTATGCAAGAAGAGCTTCACCAGTTTGAGCTGAATAATGTATGGGAACTGGTTAAGCGTCCTGATCCACGGAAGCACAACATAATAGGCACCAAATGGATATACCGCAACAAGCAAGATGAGCATGGTCAAGTTGTCAGAAACAAAGCTCATCTAGTTGCTCAAGGATATACTCAAGTGGAGGGCATTGACTTCGATGAAACATTTGCTCCTGTGGCTAGGCTTGAAGCCATACGCATACTGCTGGCCTATGCAAATCATCATAACATACTTCTATATCAAATGGATGTGAAAAGTGCCTTTCTCAATGGCAAGATTGAAGAAGAAGTGTATGTTGCACAACCACCTGGCTTTGAAAATCCAAAACATCCTGATATGGTATACAAGCTCAACAAGGCACTGTATGGTCTCAAACAAGCCCCCAGGGCCTGGTATGATACACTCAAGTACTTTCTGAAGAGCAAAGGCTTCATACCTGGTTCCCTGGATCCCACTCTTTTCACGAAGACATATGATGGTGAACTGTTTGTGTGCCAAATATATGTGGATGACATTATCTTCGGCTGCACCAATCAGAAGTATAGTGAAGAGTTTGGATATATGATGCAAGAGCAATATCAGATGTCCATGATGGGTGAGCTGAAGTTCTTCCTCGGTCTTCAAATACGGCAACAACGCAACGGCATCTTCATATCACAAGAGAAATATCTTAAAGAGTGCCTGAAGAAGTTCGGTATGCAAGATTGCAAAGGCTTCACAACACCAATGCCAGCCAAGCATCATCTGGGTCCCGACGACAATGGTAAAGAGTTCGATCAAAAGGTATACCGCTCCATGATTGGGTCTTTGCTTTATTTATGTGCATCTAGGCCAGATATCATGCTTAGTGTTTGCATGTGTGCTCGATTTCAAGCGGCACCAAAGGAGTCGCATCACTTAGCTGTGAAGCGAATTCTTCGATATTTGGCTCACACCCCAACTCTAGGATTATGGTATCCAAAGGGCTCAGAGTTTGGTTTAGTTGGATTTTTGGATGCTGATTATGCTGGTGACAAAGTTGATCGCAAGTCTACATCAGGCACATGTCACTTTCTGGGACAATCACTTGTATGTTGGTCTTCAAAGAAGCAGAACTGTGTATCACTCTCCACTGCTGAATCTGAATACATTGCTGCTGGATCTTGCTGCACTCAGCTTCTGTGGATGAAGCAAACACTCAAGGATTATGGCATTCATCTGAAGCAAGTGCCACTTTACTGCGACAACGAAAGCGCCATCAAGATTGCCAACAACCCAGTTCAGCACTCGAAGACAAAGCACATTGAAATTCGTCATCACTTTCTCAGAGATCATGTTGTGAAGGAAGACATTGATATCATACACGTCAACACTGAAGAGCAATTGGCAGATATCTTCACAAAGCCCTTGGATGAGAAGAGATTTTGCAAGTTACGGTGTGAGCTAAATATCTTGGAATCCTCAAATGTCCTGTGATCAGGCACACATCCTAACACTTAAGCATATTGATGACTTAGATGTGCAACACACGAAGTAGCGTATATCTTCAAACAATGAAGACATACATTCTAAGTGTGAATACATTAATGTGGAATTTGACTTCGGAGCGCCACGATAATTGTGCGCCGTGTCTGGGTCTAATACTTCCTATACGGTGGGTAACGCCACCACCAAACGTTCCATTTTGAAGTGTTTCTCTCATGGCGTTACCTCTCAATGTCTTCACAATTGGTTTGGTTTCATTCTCAATATGTCTTCATGATTATCTTCACTGCGTTGATTATATGGATATATATGTACTGATGTTCTGTCCTCTACAGCATTCACTTATAGCTATGTCTTCTTGGTTGAATCTTTTGAACTAAGTGAATGTGATCGGACCCTAACCTCTCTATGCTTTCTATCTCAAACTCTATCTCTCCAAGTCATATGCATTCTGTTGAAACTGTCAAATGTCTTCACTGTGTCCTTGTCAGCTGAAGACATAGTGACAACCATAAAAGTCCGTTTTTAATGCTCATTCCTCCACATAAGATCCGGAGAAGAAGGAACGACCGCCCGACAATTTAGGCGTGTGTGGGACATGGAACAAATCCCAATCTTCCTCTAACTGGCCACGCGTGCCTCAAATGCGAACCGCCAGGGGTACCTGCGTAATAGAGCAGTGCCGCCTCTATCCCTATAAATACACGATTCACTGCGGTCATTATCTCCTTCTTCCACCCTCGCACGAACCCTAGCGCCACCGCTAGCACTTGACGACGCCGGCGACGAAGCGCTTCACTGCCGCAACCTCTCCGACGCCGTTTTCACGCCGACAGCGGACATCGCTCTCTCCGCCGTCGCCGTAGGTGTCTTCCGTTGCCAAGTTAGGGCACGGAGGATTGAACTGCTCGACCTCAACTCTCACTTCGTCTAGCAGTTCCAAGTGTGGTAAATAAAACCTCTTTTTACAGCCTCTTTTGATCCTACAATTCAGTCACTTTCTGCCATAAGAAGTTTCTCTTCACACCAGTTAAATCTCTCGCTGCATCTCATAACATGCCTAGTATATTCACTTGTGCTTCATAAAGTAGTTAGATTCCTCACTTGTACTGATCTATGGGTTCGTACAAATCTGGAACCAACTTCTTATCTATAAGTGAATGTCTTCGCATAATGAGGTCAATGTCTTCTAAACCGATTTATCTTCAAAATCTTCTGAGAATGCATATGACCTCTTCCCCTTCCCTCGCACCTTAATGCTGTCACAGGTACATGTCCGTGGGAGAATCCTTTGGTTCTCATAGTCTGCATTCATTTGCAGAGTACTTGCAGCATCACATCAACTCGCCTGAAGCCAGTTCTTGCAAAAGGAAGCCTTTGAAGCCTTTGAACATCTTGAAGCCTTCCAAGTTATTCATGGCTTCAGAAACAGCAGCAAGGAAGGGAGGCAGACAGCGACGTGGTGAAACGTCCAAAGATCTGCCTGATGAATTGGCAGAGATGTACAAAACTGATCCTGAAGAAAGCTATGGTCAGCGCAAGACACGAATCCAATGGATTCGAAGATATTGGGCAGAGCAATGGTTCCACTACCGCTTCGTCACTCAGGAATATGCGGAGAAGTGCGCCATCAAGAGACCGTGGGGAGATGTATTATACAAAAATCTCGTACCCAGGTCCAGAGACGAAGCCATTGCTCAAGGCTTCTATCCATGCATGGTGAGAGGACCACAGCCAGCTGAGGCACATCCGTCATCACTTCTCTGGTGTCGCGATGATAATCTCTTCAAGCGCAACTTTCAGTTTGCACAACAGTCAGCGAAGATAAACAAGAAGAAATTTGGGCTTGACTTCAACCCTGGTCCCTCCTCACCAAGGGCAGATGGCACACGCAACGCCAATCCCAATATCATCGGGCCGTATGCCAATCTTGCAGGCCTCATCACTCACATCCTAGTCCAAGGGACTGCTGTGAATGACCCTCCAGCAGATACTGAGTCAGATGACGCCCCTGCTGCTCTAAAGACAAAGCAGAAGAAGCCAAAAGCTCCAAAAGCTTCAAAGCCAGCCGGTTCTCCCAAGATCGCAAGAGTGAAGCCTTTAGCAACTGCACCTCCTGAAGCCAGTGTGCAGTCAGAAGGCTTATCACGAGTGTCCAAGCCCCAAGAAGCCAAGAAGCCTCAGCCACACACAGGCAAAGAGCTCACAGCTGCTGACATTCTGCGCTGCGAAGCCATTGATCTCTCAAGCGATGAAGATCTTGGAGATGATGCTCTTGAGTAGCTCATCAAGAGCAAGGAGGAGGCTGAAATCTTCAACAATCTGCCTCTGTTTGATGTCACCATCATCCACAACTTCATCGATGAATGGTTTGACACACCAGACATAAGCTTCAATGATCTGCAGCTACCCATAGGCCTCAGCGTTGCCTTTCAAGGTGCAATCGCTTCAGAACTTGCAATAGCCCAGCGAATTGTAGAACTGAAGCAGAAAATTGATCATGAAAAGGCTCAGTTCAAGAAGCACGTGGCCAAGCTCAGTGTGCAAGAAGTGAAAAACTTCAAGATCATGTTGCACGAGCTGAAAGAAAACTTCCTGAAGACGCGTGCCGAAGCTCAAGGCTCGCGAGAACGCATGAAGACTTTGGCTGATCGCTGCGTGCAAGCCTACAATGAGGCAGAAAAGCGCAAGGCACTTGGGCGTCCCGGCATTGACCCCAGGATGGCCGCGAAGAAGAAAAAGAAGGCGGCTATGCCCGAACCTGAAGCGCCAAGGTCAGAAACTGCTCCACTTGTCTTCCCCGCTGCAACGACTGGCTCGAAGCCAAAGAGTCGATCAACCGCCTCACAGCACAAGAAGACACGGACTGCAGAGGCTGAAGCTAAGAAGAGAAAACATTCTGAAGCCTCTCCTTCTAAACCCATCATCAAGAAGCGCAAGACCAAGAAATCTCGGGCTGCTCCCACAGAGCCCCTGATAGTTGAACCCCTCTGCGTCCGCTATCCTGACGCAGATCGTCAGTTGACAGTGCATGAGCCTGCTTACATAGAGGCTCCGCACGCTGAAGACATTCCAGCAGCCAACCCCAATGCTGCTGAAGACATTGGTCCCCAAGACAATGTGCAAAATGATGCAGCCCTTCCTCAGCTGGAGACAAGCGAATAGATCAGTATTGGTCGTCCATTGACGCCAATCACACAAAATGCGTCGTGGGCAGATCGCCCACAGGAGGAAGATGAGCCCCAACCCACTGCAACTCCACCAGCGCCTACACTCCATAGGCTTCGCAAAGGGCCAAGGGCTCAGGCTGCTGAAGACATTCCGGCTGCATCAGCCGAAGAGCAAGCAGAAATACCACAAGCTCCAACTCCCCCGCACCAACAAGAAGCAGTTCTCAAGGAGAACGTGCCTGAAGCTGAAAATGTTGAGGCTGCCACAAACAACGCCGAAGCAAATGTGGAGCCCTCCCCAACAACAGCTTCAGAAGACACCGAAGCTACTGCTCCTGAACATTCTGTGCCTGAGTCTGTTGCCGGACCACAATTCAACTATCATATTGCGCACAGGCCCCAGGTCCAGAAGCCGATCCCACGACTACCAAGGTTCCCAGGTCCTGCATCAGCTCCTGGTTCCTTCAACATCAACGGCTTCAGGGCAGATAACACGTTTTTCGACCGCTCCAAGAACCCTTATTCAAGGGAATGGATTGTATCAGATAGGTTCTGGAGCCATCAACAGCGCAGCTATTATTCATGCATCCTCTACAACCAAGGCCGCATCTTTCCTCACAAGCGCCTTGAGGTTGAAGCTGTTGCAGGTCTGCCTGGTCTCGAAGAAGCACTGGATTGCTTCAAGCAAGTGGGTTTGCTACCATTTATCACTGACGAAGAGCACTGGAACGAAGAGCTTCTGCTCCAGTTCTATGCCACTTTGCATATCAAAGGCTATAACAGAGATCCGAAGACATGGATCCTGGAGTGGATGACAGGCAATATCCATCATGAAGCCAATGCTTTCGACCTAATTGAGCTTACCGGCCTTCCCACTCCTGGCGAATTCTTTGAAGAAGGGTGCCAACTCCATGCTGAAGCAATTGAGAGCATATTTCAGCGTCCTGAGCCAGATATGAGTCAGATGCTCTCAATGATGAAGCCATTTCCTCCAAATGCACCCTATCCAACTAGGTTCTTCGTTGAAGACTTAGAGTACCTGCCCAGAACAATATATCACATCATAAGGCGGACTCTCTGGCCAGTCAAGGGACACTCTCGATATGCAACGATTGATGGTGCAATGAAGACTCTCATCTTCTGCATTCTTCACGGCAAATGCTTCAATACACAGGATCTCTTCATCCGTCAATTTGCAGCGTCTGCTTCAGAACTGTTTGGATTAAAGTTTTATGCTCCTTGGGTTATGAGGTTGATCAAGCTTCACTCTGCAATCTCCTATCAACCCTCAGCCCGCAATCATAGGATATTTTTGCCAGATGTGGATACATCTGCTGAAGCAATATATCCAGAGCCGGCCAAGCAACCACTAAGTCTTCAGAATGCAGAACACCAGAGCTTCACTCAAAATATTGAAGGTGTTGAAGCTCTCTCCCGAGTGTATCCAATGGCTGGCACCACACGTGCCCCTGCATCAACTGAAGCCACCAACAGCACAGCTGCAAAGAGACCCAAGAAGCGCGCTCGTGCACTCAATGACAGAGAGCTTCTTGTGGCTCTTCACCAAAAGCAAGATAGGCATCACGACTGGCTCAAGAGGCAGATGAGAAGCATCATGCAAGACGTCAATCGCATCAGAAATCTGGCAACCAAGAATGCATTTGTCACACACGAGACCTGTCACCGCACTTGGAAGGGCCTCACCATGATGTGCCCTGAAGCTGAACTGCATGAGGATGGCTTCACAGAGCACTTCAAATTTGACTCCACGCCTCCAAGAAGAACGGTGATGCGTAGCACACCATCACTTGAAGAGTCAGAGTTCTCTTCTTCTGCTGCCACCGTGTCTGCCCGGATTATTGAAGAAGAAGACGACGCGACATCATCTCCACCTGCTTCAACACGCGTCGAATCTACACCAAGCTCGTCTGCACCACCGCCAAACAACTCCACCGACCCTGCTGCGCCTGGGAACGCGTAGAAACCTCTATGTCTTCAAACCTTTTTGGTCATCACTGACAAAAGGGGGAGAAGCATATGATGGTTATAGTCTTCAAGCGGGTCACTATGGGCGGGTGCCTTCATATTTTGCTACATTTTGCTTCGTGCTTACAACTCCCGTTTTTTTGCTACATTTGCTTCATTGAGTTGTAACACTTAGCCTTGATGGTCGTCTGCTACCTGTTTGTCACTCCGGTTTGCGAAGATAAATTCCGCACTCATCTCATTCTGCAGACGTCCATTTTCCATTATGCATGTCATTATCTTCATATACTTTCACATGCATAGTGGATTGTCATAAGTTGAAGTGGATCTCCACAAGTACAACCTGCCATGTGCATTTGCATTCAAGAAGCAAATTACTTATATGCACATCTTCAGGGGGAGCCCTTGCAACTTATGAAGACAATTCTTTTACAATTTCACAAATTATGTTTCCCGTTGAAAACTTCAACTAGTTTGTCATCAATCACCAAAAAGGGGGAGATTGTAAGTGCATCTAGTGCCACCCCTAGTTGGTTTTGGAGTATTGACGACAAACCTAGCTGAGGGACTAATGTGTTTGTGAGAATTGCAGGAAAACACAGGTAGAAGTCCCTCATTGATTCGGTTTTACTACCAGAGATGACCCCTAAAAATGTACGAAGACATTGAAGACAATGGTGGTTTATGAAGATATTCATATTGAAGACAATGACATGAGAAGACTCCCTATGAAGCCTTTGGAACTCGAAGACCTAGATCCTTCGTAGTTTTATTTCATTCATGTTGTGTCATAGGAACCACCGTACTGTTAAGTGGGGTCGAAGAGAACCAGTCAGAATGACTGAAGTGATGCCTAATTCAAATCCTATGTCTTCGAGCGAAGACTTTGAGAGAAAATCTTGTCCAGAGTCAGACAAGTCAGCTTTACTTGTAGCCCAAGTAAAGTTGCCGTGTGAGTTCAAAATTCGACCGTTGGTACACATGTCAGTTCCTTAGTGACCCAGGGTCATTTCGGACAGATCAGGTCGGGTTGCCAAGTGGCTATAAATAGTCCACCCCCCACAACCTTAAACGGTTGGCTGCTCAGATTTCAGTGCACGGCTTTTGTCGTTTGAGAGCAACCCACCTCGAAGCCTTTGAAAGAAAAATTCCTAGTGAGGAGAAAAGCCCTAACCACCCAGAGTCAGAGTAAATTGGGCATCACTTAAGTCTTCGTGTCTGTGTGATTTGAAGACTTATTACACTTGAGGACTGTGCATCCTCCAGACGGTTAGGCATCGCGTTTAGAGCATCCAAGAGAAATTGTGGATTGTCAGTGAACGAAGTCTGTGAAGGTTTGGGAGTCTACCTTGAAGACTTACCAGAGTGATTGGGCGAGGTCTGTGTGACCTTAGCTCAAGGAGAAAACGGTGAGGACTGGGTGTCTTGGACTAAGTGTCCTTGACTGGGTGTCCGGGACTGTGTGTCCTTTGGTTTAAATACCTAGCCGCTCCAACCAGACGTACAGTTGTCACAGCAACTGGAACTGGTCCAACAAATCATTGTCTTCAACGTGTCACTGGTTTCATCTTCACTTCCTTTTACTTACAGTTATTCATTGTGAAGCCATTACATGCCTGCTTTACCGTTTGTCTTCACAACATGAATGTATGATCTGTTTGGCTTCATAACTTCTTCCTACCTGATCCTTATTACACCGAAGCTGTTTGTCACTGCGTTTTCACTCTATTGAACACATGACCATGGGAGGGGCGAGAGCCCCTCCGAGATTGGATCTATCTCTCTGTTTCTGCGTTCTCTTCTCGCTCTGTTTCACCGTTTCGTATATATATGGAGATCCGTAACTCCGATTGGCCTGAAACCTTCGCCGTGATTTTTTCCCGAATATTAGCTTTCTTGCGGAAAAAGAAGAGCGTCAACCGCCTTACGGTGGGCCCACGAGGGTAGGGGCGCGCCCTAAGGGGGGGCGGGGCGCCCCCTGCCTCATGACCACCTCGGGCACTGGTTCGCGTTGATTTTCCTTCTGAATTTTCCATATTTTCCAAAAATAAGCTCCGTCCATTTTTATCCCGTTTGGACTCCGTTTGATATGGATATTCTGCGAAACCAAAAAACATGCAACAGACAGAAACTCGCACTAGGCACTGGATCAATATGTTAGTCCCAAAAATAATATAAAAAGTTGCCAAAAAGTATATGAAAGTTGAATAATATTGGCATGGAACAATCAAAAATTATAGATACGATGGAGACGTATCAGCGCCCCCCTTCCTTCTTCTCCTCCACCTCTTTCCCCTCTCTCTCCTAGTCCAACAAGGAAAATGGGGGGAGTCCTACTCCCGGTAGGAGTAGGACTCCTCCTGGCGCGCCCCTCTCTAGGCCGGCCGCACCCCCCTTGCTCCTTTATATACGGGGGCAGGGGGAACCCCAAAGACACAACAATTGATTTCTTGATCTCTTAGCCGTGTGCGGTGCCCTCCTCCACCATAATCCACCTCGATAATATCGTAGCGGTGCTTAGGCGAAGCCCTGCGTCGGTAGAACATCATCACCTTCACCACGCCGTCATGCTGACGGAACTCTCCCTCAAAGCTTGGCTGGATCAGAGTTCGAGGGACGTCATCGAGCTGAACGTGTGCTGAACTCGGAGGTGCCGTGTGTTCGGTACTTGATCGGTCGGATCGTGAAGACCTACGACTACATCAACCGCGTTGTGCTAAAGCTTCCACTTTCGGTCTACGAGGGTACGTAGACAACATTCTCCCCTCTCGTTGCTATGCATCACCATGATCCTGTGTGTGCGTAGGAATTTTTTGAAATTACTATGTTACCCAACAACTATAATATGCAATGGATGGATAAAACAATTCCCGAGCTCTTCGCATTGCTAAAGGCTGCGGAGGTAGAAATCAAGAAGGAGCATCAAGTGTTGATGGTCAACAAGACCAACAGTTTCAAGAAAAAGGGTAAAGGGTAGAAGGGGAACTTCAAGAAGAACAGCAAGACAGTTGCCGGTCAAGTGAAGAAACCCAAGTCTGGACCTAAACCTGAGACTGAGTGTTTCTACTGCAAAGGGACTGGTCACTGGAAGCGGAAATGCCCCAAGTATTTGGCGGAGAAGAAGGATGGCAAAGTGAAAGGTATATTTGATATACATGTTATTGATGTGTACCTTACTAATGCTCGCAGTAGTGCCTGGGTATTTGATATTGGTTCAGTTGCTAACATTTGCAACTCGAAACAGGGGCTACGGATTAAGCGAAGATTGGCTAAGGACGAGGTGACGATGCGCGTGGGAAATGGTTCCAAAGTCGATGTGATCGCCGTCGGCACGCTGCCTCTACATCTACCTTCGGGATTAGTTTTAGACCTAAATAATTGTTATTTGGTGCCAGTGTTGAGCATGAACATTATATCTGGATCTTGTTTGATGCGAGACGGTTATTCATTTAAATCAGAGAATAATGGTTGTTCCATTTATATGAGTAATATCTTTTATGTTCATGCACCCTTGATGAGTGGTCTATTTTTACTAAATCTTGATAGTAGTGATACATATGTTCATAGTATTGAAGCCAAAAGATGCAGAGTTGGTAATGATAATGCAACTTATTTGTGGCACTGCTGTAAGAGCATCTAGTGCCACCCCTAGTTGGTTTTGGAGTATTGACGACAAACCTGGTTGAGGGACTAATGTGTTTGTGAGAATTGCAGGATAACACATGTAGTAGTCCCTCATTGATTCGGTTTACCTACCGGAGATGACCCCTAAAAATGTATGAAGACATTGAAGACAAAGGTGGTATGTGAAGACATTCACATTGAAGACTATGACAAGAGAAGACATTGCGTGAAGACTATGGAGCACGAAGACTTAGTTGTTTCGTTGTTTCCTTTTCTTCTTTGTTGAGTCATAGGAACCACCGTACTGTTAAGTGGGGTCCCAGTGAACAAAGTCAGAGTGACTGAAGTGATGCTTAACCAAAATCCTATGTCTTCGAGCGAAGACAATGAGAGCAAAACTTATCCAGAGCTGGATAAGTCAGCTTTACTTGTAGCCCAAGTAAAGTTGCCGCGTGTGTTTGAAATCTGACCATTGGAACATGTGTCAGTTCCTTAGTGACCCAGGGTCATTTCGGACAAATCAGGCCGGGTTGCCTAGTGGCTATAAATAGCCCACCCCCACACCATAAATTGGTGGCTGCTCAGAGTTAGTGCACGGCTTTTGTCGTTTGAGAGCAACCCACCTCGAAGCCTTTGAGAGAGAAATCCTTGCGAGGACAAAGCCCTAAACACCCAGAGCCAAAGAGTGTTAGGCATCACTGAAGTCTTCCTGTTTGTGTGATCTGAAGACTTGTTACACTTGAGGACTGTGAATCCTCCAGCCGGTTAGGCGTCGCATTCTGAGCATCCAAGAGTCATTGTGGATTGCCGGTGAACGAAGTCTGTGAAGGTTTGGAAGTCTACCTTGAAGACTTACCAGAGTGATTGAGCGAGGACTGGGTGTCCTTAGCTCAAGGGGAATAAGGTGAAGACACGGTATTCTGAGTTAAATCTCAACCTCCCTAACCAGACGTACAGTTGTCACAGCAACTAGAACTGGAACAACAAATCATTGTCTTCAACAAGCAACTGGTTCTATCCTTCCCATCTCTTTATTTACAGTTGGTCCGTGTGAAGTCATTGCCTGTTTGCATTGTCCATTTGTCTTCATTGTGTGACTGTTTGTTCTAATTGGTTTCATACTATCTTCCATCCTGATCCGTACTGCCTAGCTGCTATTAGTCTTCGTGCTCTCACTTCATTGAATACTTGACTATGGCTTGTCTAGTGTAGTCTACCTTCTGCTACATGGTTATAGGTTCATTTCTATCGTTTGTCTTCGAAACTCCCATGTTTTGAAGACTTCCATAAAAATTCCCTATTCACCCCCCTCTAGTCGATAACTAGCACTTTCAGTTGGTATCAGAGAGAGGTACTCCCTTGTTCTGTGTGATTCGGTTTAACCACCTGGAGTTTTAGCTATGTCGACTGCAGGGATAACCAAAGTCTCCGCTGCGTGCCCTGTCTTCGATGGCACTGATTATCCCAAATGGAAGACTATGATGAGGAAGCGACTCCTTGCAATGGACAGTGAGCTTTGGACGGTCACAGAGATTGGCCTCACCGACTTATGCAAGATGGCAGATGCCGACGACATTCGGAAGTTCACTCTGCTGGATGTCAAGGCGAAGGACATTATATGCTCCTCTCTGTCTAGAGATGAGTTCAGGCGCATCATGCATCTCTGCAATGCAAAGCTTATATGGGATCAGATCTCTGATGTTGGTCATCGAACACGTCAGGATCCCTGGTTCCTCGACTTCAAGGAGTCACTTAAAACAATTTCTCCCAAACCCGAGCCATCCTCTACCACCTACTGCTTCATGGCACGTGGTGCCAAGGTAAACTCACGCAATGCTCACTATCAAACATCCAGTGAAGATGACTTTGACTATGGTTCCAAACCCAGCTACAAAACACTTGCTAAAATTGCAACTGAACAACAGAAAGCTATGGAACATATTCAAAAACTGTTAGACAAAAGCGATGACCTGTTGGACACTGAAATGACTCGATCTCAGTCCTTAATTGAAGACATAAAAATCTTCATGTTAAGTATGATTAACTTGAAAGTCGTCATGAAACGCTCTCAACAACTCATGAAAAGCTTTCCTATGATTATCTTCAAAGGAAGCAAGAACTTGAGAAATTGAGAGCGGTTCATGAAGATCTTCAAAAGGAAAACGAGTCACTTCATGCTGAACAGATCAATCCTGCTCCGGAAGGATTTGAACCACCATGTCTTAAATGCCTTGAGCGTGATAACGCTGCTTCTGTTGCTGAATGTTCTACTGGTGCTACTGTTGCAATATCTTCAACTGTTGATGTGGTAACTAACCCCTCTGCTGAGGATGCCACTGCTATTGCTGATGAAAATGCTTGGTTGAAGACACTACTTTAAACAGGGATGCACAAAAGTCTCAAAGGGCATCAGACACTATGTGATGTCCTCAAAAGGCAGATTCTGAACCGAAACCCTAAGAAAGAGTGTGTTGGGTTCGAAAGGAAAATGAATGCTGATGGCTCTTACTGGAAGCCTGAGCAATACCCCAAAACCACATGGGTTGCTGCAAAGGAACCTTCAGTGGATCCATCCACCCTATCTGGCTTCACTTGTGCTAATCCTATTATCATTGATGAATCCTTTGATGCAAACTATAAACTGTTTAAGAATCAGAATGGTGAAGTGTTTGCCAGGTATATTGGTACTAACTACAGGAATGGGCCACCTACGAAGAAAGTCTGGGTGCCCAAAAGGTGTCTAGAGAATCTTCCTATGAATGTCGTCATGACACCACAAGGGAAGAAGACAAACCCCAGACCACAGGCTTCATATGGTCCAAAGGCTTCATACAGACAGAGGACTCACCTGAGTCGCACTAACACAAATGTTTTGCAGGGAAATCATACCCAAGCCTATGAATATGGGCGTGTTTCATCGAACCGCCATGTTCATAAGACCAAGAACTACTCTGCTTACTCTTATGAGTATTATTCACCACCTGCAAGACTATTTGCTAGGTCTTCAAAGCCAAAATTCTCAGATGCTGCACTTAGACTCATTGCTTCGAAGCCACCCCTGAAGATGTGGGTGGCTAAGAAAACCTAACTCTCTTTTGCAGGGAATGGTCTCTAGCCGGAAATCAAAGGCGTCTAAAGCTATTGCTGGGGACCTAAAACATCATGTGGGGCACAAGATAAAATGCCCAAATGATCTTAGTATGTATTTCATTTTTGAGTCGCTTAACATGCATCCTATCAGTTCTAACCTGGGTCTGGGCTTTCATAATTCACTTGCTCGTCAAATGCTTATGCTTCACAATACTCTTTGTGAAGCCTATCCCCCTAACTGCACTGTAGGGTATGACACCAGCTACTTTAGAATGGATTATTGATAGTGGATGTACTAATCACATGACTGGAGAACGAAGTCTTCTCATGGACTCAACCTTACGTCCATCTGACAAAAGTCACATCACATTTGCTGATACTGGTAAAAGCAAGGTATTGGGTCTAGGTAGAGTTGCAATCTCAAAGGATCAACACATGGATAAAGTGATGCTTGTTGAATCCCTTGGTTTCAACTTAATGTCTATCTCAATGCTTTGCAATTTGAACATGATTGTGATATTTGGAAAATATCGTTGCCTTGTTCTGATGGAATCTGACAAGTCTCTAGTCTTTGAAGGGTATCGGAAAGATGATTTATACATGGTAGATTTCTCAGCAGGACCACAGCTTACCGTATGTCTTCTTGCAAAAGTTTCAGAGTGCTGGCTCTGGCATCGGAGGCTAGGGCATGCTGGCATGAGGAACTTGCATACTCTTGCAAAGAAGAAGCACGTCATAGGCATCGAGGGCGTCAAGTTCAAGAAGGATCACTTATGCGGTGCCTGCGAAGCTGGAAAGATGACGAGGGCCAAGCATCCCTCGAAGACAATCATGACAATGACTCAACCCTTCGAACTGCTACACATGGACCTCTTTGGCCCTACTCACTACTCTACCCTTACTACTACTGCTTGTCTCTATGGCTTCGTCATTGTTGATGATTATTCAAGATATACATGGGTACATATAATCCTCTACAAGATTGAAGTGCAGGATGTCTTCAGACGCTTCGCCAATCGAGCCATGAACAACTATGGCGTCAAGATCAAGCACATCAGAAGTGACAATGGCACCGAATTCAAGAACACCGGCCTCGACACTTATCTTGATACATTGGGCATCACTCATGAGTTCTCAGCTCCATACACGCCGCGGCAGAATGGCATTGTGGAACGCAAGAACAGAACACTCATTGAGATGGCTCGGACGATGCTCGATGAATACAAGACACCAAGAAAGTTCTGGCGTGAAGCTATTGATACTGCATGCCATGTCATCAACCGTGTTTATCTTCACAAGCTTCTGAAGAAAACATCCTATGAACTCCTCACTGGTAAGAAGCCAAATGTCAGTTACTTCAGAGTATTTGGTGCTAGGTGCTGGATCAAGGATCCACATCACACTTCAAAATTTGCACCGAAAGCACATGAAGGTTTTATGCTTGGTTACGGAAAGGATTCGCACTCCTACAGAGTCTTCAACCTCTTTCACTATAAAGTGGTTGAAAATGTGGATGTGCGGTTCGATGAGACAATGGATCGCAAAGAGAGCACCTGCCAAATGTGCCAGATGAAATTCCACCTAGTGAATCCATCAAGCTTATGGGAACTGGAGAAATCATACCGTCTAAAGTATAGCCTGAAGAGGAACTTATCATTTGTGCACCTAATCAACCTAAAGACAATGCTCAGCCTGAAGACAATCCTTTAAACGATGACAATGATCAGCAAGAGCAAAATCTTCGGCTAGTTCATCCTCGTGTTGCAAATGAAGTACATATTGAGAAGATAATTGATAGCATCAATGCACCTGGTCCACTCACTCGTTCAAGGGCAACACAACTAGCAAATTTTTGTGGGCACTTTGCATTCGTTTCAATATCCGAACCCAAGAAAGTTGATGAAGCCTTCATGGAACCTGAATGGATTCAAGCTATGCAAGAAGAGCTTCAACAGTTCGAGATGAACAATGTGTGGGAACTAGTCAAGCGTCCTGATCCTCGTAAACACAATATCATAGGCACTAAATGGATATATCGCAACAAGCAAGATGAGCATGGTCAAGTTGTCAAAAACAAGGCTCGTCTCGTTGCTCAAGGATACACTCAAGTTGAAGGAATTGACTTTGATGAAACATTTGCTCCTGTGGCTAGGCTTGAAGCTATTCGCATACTGCTAGCCTATGCAAATCATCATAACATCCTTCTGTATCAAATGGATGTGAAGAGTGCCTTTCTCAATGGCAAGATTGAAGAAGAAGTGTATGTTGCACAACCGCCTAGTTTTGAAGATCCATAACATCCTGACATGGTTTACAAGCTCAACAAGGCACTGTATGACCTCAAACAAGCCCCTCGTGCTTGGTATGACACACTCAAAGACTTCCTGAAGAGCAAAGGCTTCAAACCTGGTTCCCTGGATCCCACACTCTTCACGAAGACATATGATGGTGAACTGTTTGTGTGCCAAATATATGTGGATGACATTATCTTCGGCTGCACTAATCAAAAATACAGTGATGAGTTTGGACACATGATGCAAGATCAATATCAGATGTCCATGATGGGTGAGCTAAAGTTCTTCCTTGGTCTTCAAATACGGCAGCAACGCAACGACATCTTCATATCTCAAGAGAAATACCTCAAAGATTGCCTGAAGAAGTTTGGAATGCAAGTCTGCAAAGGTTATACGACGCCAATGCCAACCAAAAGTCATCTGGGTCCTGACGCCAATGGTAAAGAGTTCGATTAAAAGGTATACCGCTCCATGATTGGTTCTTTGCTTTATTTATGTGCATCTAGGCCAGATCATGCTTAGTGTTTGCATGTGTGCCCGATTCCAAGCGGCACCAAAGGAATCGCATCACTTAGCTGTGAAGCGAATTCTTTGATACTTGGCTTACACCCCAACACTAGGATTATGGTATCCAAATGGCTCAGAGTTTGATCTAGTTGGATTCTCGGATGCTGATTATGCTGGTGACAAGGTGGATCGCAAGTCTACATCAGGCACATGTCACTTTCTGGGACGATCACTTGTTTGTTGGTCTTCAAAGAAGTAGAACTATGTATCTCTCTCCACTGCTGAATCTGAATACATTGCTGCTGGATCCTGCTGCGCTCAGCTTCTATGGATGAAGCAAACACTCAAAGACTATGGCATTCATCTGAAGCAAGTGCCACTCTACTGCGACAATGAAAGCACCATCAAGATTGCCAACAACCCAGTTCAGCACTCGAAGACAAAGCACATTCAGATCCGTCATCACTTTCTCAGAGATCATGTCATGAAGGAAGATATTGACATCATTCACGTCAACACTAAAGAGCAACTGGCAGATATCTTCACAAAGCCCTTGGATGAGAAAAGGTTTTGCAAGTTGCGGTGTGAGCTAAATATCTTGGAATCCTCAAATGTCCTGTTGAAAGTGCAACTATCCCTAGGTGGTTTTGGTAATTCATAACAACATATAGCTCATTGAGCTAATGCTATTCCAAGATGACTATTTCAGGAAAGCTCAATGATTGGCATGGCATGGATGTGAAAGTGGAACCCTCAAAATGCTAAGGACAAAGGATTGGCTCAAGCTCAAAAGCTCAAGACTCTTCATTTTATATTTTAGTGATCCAAGATCACATTGAGTCTTTAGGAAAAGCCAATACTATCAAGGAGGGATGAGGTGTTGCTTAATGAGCCTCTTGCTTCATGTGCTTAGTGATATGCTCCAAAACCCTCAACTACTTTCCCATATCCACATATGACCTAAACCCTAAGCCAAACTCGGTCCTACCGATTCTTTCTATCCGGCGCCATCGAGTTTCACTTGTCATAAGCCACTGCCAAACCCTAGCAATTCGGTTCTACCGATAGGGATCTCGGTCTCACCGAGATGGGATTGCAAACTCTCTGTTTCCCTTTCGTAACTTTTCGGTCTCACCGAAAGAGCGAATCGGTCCCACCGAGATTGCAGTGTAAACTCTATGTTTCCTTTTTGTAACTTTTCGGTCTCACCGAAAGAGCAAATCGGTCCCACCGAGTTTACCTGACCAACTCTCTGGTTAGATTATTACCAAACTCGGTCTCACCGAGTTTGTGTAATCGGTCTCACCGAGATTACGTTATGCCCAAACCCTAACCATATCGGTCCTACCGAGTTGCATGTCAGTCCCACCGAAAATCTCTAATGGTCACTAGGTTTACCTTTTCGGTCCGACCGAGTTTGTTGATTCGGTCCCACCGAGATTGGAAAACTGTGTGTAACGGTTGGATTTTGTGTGGAGGCTATATATACCCCTCCACCTCCTCTTCATTCGTGGAGAGAGCCATCAGAACACATACACAATTCCAACTCATATGTTCCGAGAGAGAACCACCTACTCATGTGTTGAGACCAAGATATTCCATTCCTACCATATGAATCTTGATCTCTAGCCTTCCCCAAGTTGCTTTCCACTCAAATCTTCTTTCCACAAAATCCAAATCCTATGAGAGAGAGTTGAGTGTTGGGGAGACTATCATTTGAAGCACAAGAGCAAGGAGTTCATCATCAACACACCATTTGTTACTTCTTGGAGAGTGGTGTCTCCTAGATTGGCTAGGTGTCACTTGGGAGCCTCCGACAAGATTGTGGAGTTGAACCAAGGAGTTTGTAAGGGTAAGGAGATCGCCTACTTCGTGAAGATCTACCGCTAGTGAGGCAAGTCCTTCGTGGGCGATGGCCATGGTGGGATAGACAAGGTTGCTTCTTCGTGGACCCTTCGTGGGTGGTTGCTTCTTCGTGGACCCTTCGTGGGTGGAGCCCTCCGTGGACTCGTGCAACCATTACCCTTTGTGGGTTGAAGTCTCCATCAACGTGGATGTAGGATAGCACCACCTATCCGAACCACGGGAAAAACATCCGTGTCTCCAATTGCGTTTGAATTCTCCAAACCCTTCCCTTTACATTCTTGCAAGTTGCATGCTTTACTTTCCGCTGCCAATATACTCTTTGCATGCTTGCTTGAATTGTGTGATGATTGCTTGACTTGTCCTACAATAGCTAAAATCTGCCAAGAACTAAAATTGGGAAAAGGTTAAGTTTTTATTTGGTCAAGTAGTCTAATCACCCCCCCTCTAGACATACTTTCGATCCTACACCTGTGATCATGCACACATTCTAACACTTATGCATGTTGATGACTTAGATGTGCAACACACGAAGTAACGTATATCTTCAACTAATGAAGACTTACACTCTAAGTGTGAATACATTAACACGGAATTTGACTTCGGAGCACCACGATAATTGTGTGCCGTGTCTGGGTCTAATACTTCCTATACGGTGGGTAACACCACCAAACTTTTGCTTGAAGTATTTTCTGTTGGCGTTACATTTACAAAATCTTCGCGTTTGGTTTGTATTCAATATTAACATGACTTCATGTTTATCTTCACTATATTGATTTGGTCTTATTCGGATATATTCATATATTAGCGTTCTGTCCTCTACAACATTCACTTATAGCTATGTCTTCTTGTTTGAATCTTTTGAACTAAGTGAATGTGATCGGACCCTAACCTCTCTATGCTCCCGTCTCAAATCTATCTGTCCAAATCATATGCATTCTATTGAAACTGTCGAATGTCTTCTCTGCGTCCTTGTCAGCAGAAGACACAGAGACAAACATTAAATCTGATTTAAATGCTCTATCCTTTTACCTGAAACCCGGAGAAGCGGGAACGACCACCCGACAATCCAGGCATGCGTGGGAACGTGGAACAACCTCCAATGTGTTGCATGTTCGCCACGTGTCGTTCAGATGTGAACCGCCAGGGGCACCTGCGTAATAATGCTGCGCCATCCCTGTCCTTATAAATACACGCCACACCCCAGTCATTATCTCTTCTTCCACTTCTCCTTCTCGCACAAACCCTAGCGCCACCGCTAGCCCTCGACGGCGCCGACGACGAAGCGCTTAGCTGCCGTGACCTCACCGACGCTGTCCTCACGCCGACCGCAAACATCGTCTTCTCCGCCGTCGCCGTAGGTGTCCTCCGTCGCCAAGTTAGGGCACGGAAGATCGAACTGCTCGGCCTCATCTCCTACTCCGTCTAGCAGTTCCTCGAGTGGTAAATAAAAACTCTTTTTACAGTCCTTTTTGATTCGATAGATTCATCTTTTTCAACCACAAGTGGTTTCTGTCCCAACAAATTGAATCTATCCTTTTCTGAATCTCATAACATGCCAAGTATGTTCACTTATGCTTCACAAAGTAGTTAGATTCCTCACTTGTACTTATTCGTGGATTCATACAAATCTGGAACCAACTCTCTACATATGAGTGAATGTCTTCGCACTATGAGGTCAATGTCTTCTAAACTGATTTATCTTTGAAATCTTCTAAGAATGCATATGACCTCTTCCCCTTCCCTCGCATCTCTAATGTTGTCACAGGTACATGTCCATGGGAGAATCCCTTGGTTCTCATAGTCTGCATTCCTTTGCAGAGTTCTTACAGCATCACATCAATTCTCCCGAAGCTAATTCATGTCTGACCAGCAGAAGGAAGCCTTTGCACGTTCTAAAGCCTTTCAGTCTGAACTTCATGGCAACAGAAAAATCAGTCAGGAAGGGCGGCAGACAGCACCGTGAAAACACTGCCAAGGACCTGCCACAGGATCTGCATGATCTATATAAGTCAGATCCAGAAGAGACCTATGGAGAACGCAAGAACCGAATCCAATGGATTCGAAGACATTGGGCAGAGGAATGGTTCAAGTACAGATTTGTCACTGACGAATATGCTGAAAAAGAATGCCATCAAGGCCCCCTGGGAGATATTATATACAAAGGTCTTCAGCCCAAGTCGAAGTCCGAAGCTATTGCTCAAGGCTTCTACCCCTGCTGGAATGGCAGGTAGATACTGTATATAGGTAGGTATAGTGGACTCATATGGAATAACTTTGGGGTTTAAGGGATTGGATGCACAAGCAGTATTCCCGCTTAGTACATGTGTAGGCTAGCAAAAGACTGGGAAGCGACCAGCTAGAGAGCGACAACAGTCATGAACATGCATTAAAATTAATCAACACCGAATGCAAGCATGAGTAGGATATAATCCACCATGAACATAAATATCGTGAAGGCTATGTTGATTTTGTTTCAACTACATGCGTGAACATGCGCCAAGTCAAGTCACTTAAATCATTCAGAGGAGGGGATACCACCCTATCATACCACATCATAACCATTTCAATAGCATATTGGCACGCAAGGTAAACCATTATAACTCATAGCTAATCAAGCATGGCACAAGAAACTATGATCTCTAGTTGTCATTGCAAACATGTTTATTCATAATAGGCTGAATCAGGAACGATGAACTAATCATATTTACAAAAACAAGAGAGGTTGAGTTCATACCAGCTTTTCTCATCTCAGTCAGTCCATCATATATCGTCATAATTGCCTTTCACTTGCATGACCAAATAGTGTGAATAATAATAATAGTGCACGTGCATTGGACTAAGCTGGAATCTGCAAGCATTCAATAAACAGGAGAAGACAAGGCGATATGGGCTCTTTTGTCAGATCAACAAGTATGCATATAAGAGCCACTTCAACAATTTAATTATGGTCTTCTCCTATCGACCCCCAAAGAAAAGAAATAAAACTATTTACACGGGAAAGCTCCCAACAAGCAAAAGAAGAACATGAAATATTTTTGGGTTTTTTCTTTTTAATTACTACTACAAGCATGGAAATTAAACTAACTAAAAGCTACAACTATTTTTTTTGGTTTTTCTTAAGGTTTATTAAACACACAAGAAGAAAGCATAAAAAGGAAAATAAACTAGCATGGATGATACAAATGAAAAAGTATGAGCACCCACATCTAGCAATGAGTGTGTGAACATAAATGTAATGTCGGTGGGAAATACATACTCCCCCAAGCTTAGGCTTTTGGTATTGCCGAGATGGGATTGCAAACTCTTTGTTTCCCTTTCGTAACTTTTCGGTCTCACCGAAAGAGCGAATCGGTCCCACCGAGATTGCAGTGTAAACTCTATGATTCCTTTTTGTAACTTTTCGGTCTCACCGAAAGAGTAAATCGGTCCCACCGAGTTTACCTGACCAACTCTCTGGTTAGCTTATTACCAAAATCGGTCTCACCGAGTTTGTGTAATCGGTCTCACCGAGATTACGTTATGCCCAAACCCTAACCATATCGGTCCTACCGAGTTGCATGTCAGTCCCACCGAAAATCTCTAACGGTCACTAGGTTTACCTTTTCGGTCCGACTGAGTTTGTTGATTCGGTCCCACCGAGATTGGAAAACTGTGTGTAACGGTTGGATTTTGTGTGGAGGCTATATATACCCCTCCACCTCCTCTTCATTCGTGGAGAGAGCCATCAGAACACATACACAATTCCAACTCATATGTTCCGAGAGAGAACCACCTACTCATGTGTTGAGACCAAGATATTCCATTCCTACCATATGAATCTTGATCTCTAGCCTTCCCCAAGTTGCTTTCCACTCAAATCTTCTTTCCACAAAATCCAAATCCTATGAGAGAGAGTTGAGTGTTGGGGAGACTATCATTTGAAGCACAAGAGCAAGGAGTTCATCATCAACACACCATTTGTTACTTCTTGGAGAGTGGTGTCTCCTAGATTGGCTAGGTGTCACTTGGGAGCCTCCGACAAGATTGTGGAGTTGAACCAAGGAGTTTGTAAGGGCAAGGAGATCGCCTACTTCGTGAAGATCTACCGCTAGTGAGGCAAGTCCTTCATGGGCGATGGCCATGGTGGGATAGACAAGGTTGCTTCTTCGTGGACCCTTCGTGGGTGGTTGCTTCTTCGTGGACCCTTCGTGGGTGGAGCCCTCCGTGGACTCGCGCAACCATTACCCTTCATGGGTGGAGCCCTCCGTGGACTCGCGCAACCGTTACCCTTCGTGGGTTGAAGTCTCCATCAACGTGGATGTAGGATAGCACCACCTATCCGAACCACGGGAAAAACATCCGTGTCTCCAATTGCGTTTGAATTCTCCAAACCCTTCCCTTTACATTCTTGCAAGTTGCATGCTTTACTTTCCGCTGCCAATATACTCTTTGCATGCTTGCTTGAATTGTGTGATGATTGCTTGACTTGTCCTACAATAGCTAAAATCTGCCAAGAACTAAAATTGGGAAAATGTTAAGTTTTTATTTGGTCAAGTAGTCTAATCACCCCCACTCTAGACATACTTTCGATCCTACAAGTGGTATCAGAGCTTTGGTCTCCATTTGCTTTGATCTCCATAGCTTTTGGTGGTCATAGCCTTGGTTTCACAACCTAGGAGAGTATGGCGTCTAGCGAGGGAAATTATCACCGTAGAGGTCCTTACTTTGATGGTACTAATTTTGCTAGTTGGAAGCATAAAATGAAAATGCATATTCTTGGACATAACCCCGCCGTTTGGGCTATTGTGTGTGTTGGTTTGCAAGGTGACTTCTTTGATGGGAAAGAACCAAACTGTGAAGCTACCGCGGATGAGTTGAAGATGTTGCAATACAATGCTCAAGCTTGTGATATTCTCTTCAACGGATTGTGCCCCGAAGAATTCAACAAAATCAGCCGTCTTGAGAATGCAAAGGAAATTTGGGACACTTTGATTGATATGCACGAAGGTATCGACTCCGTCAAGGAATCCAAGTTGGATGTGCTTCAAAGTCAACTTGACAAGTTCAAAATGAAGGATGGTGAAGGTGTTGCTGAAATGTACTCTAGGCTTGCTCTCATCACAAATGAGATTTCCGGCTTAGGAAGTGAAGAGATGACCGATAGATTCATCATCAAGAAGATTCTAAGAGCCTTGGATGGAAAATATGATACCGTGTGCACATTGATCCAAATGATGCCCAATTACAAAGATCTCAAGCCAACGGAGGTGATTGGAAGAATTGTTGCTCATGAGATGTCACTTAAGGATAAAGAGGAACTTCACAACAAATCAAGTGGTGCCTACAAAGCCTCATGTGAAGCCCCTACATCATCAAGTGAGAAACAGAACTTCAATGAAGAATTGAGCTTAATGGTGAAGAACTTCAACAAGTTCTACAAGAGTAGAAGCAAAGATAGAAGCTTCAAGTCAAGGTCCTACAATGACAAAAGATCTTCTAGTCGAGAGCGAAACTGCTACAGTTGTGGAAGACCCGGACACTATTCCAATGAGTGTACGACTCCCTACAAGAGAAGAGAAGATTCTCCAAAAAGAAGAAGCAAAGAATCACCACCAAGAGAGAGAAGGAGTAGAGATGATCGTTATGAACGAAGATACTCACGGAGAAGCAAGGATTTGGAAAGGAAGGAAAAAATCATCAAGGAGCTACACAAAACGAAGACATCAAGCTCATGTTGGTGAATGGGTATCCGGCTCCGACTCCGACAGCCACTCCGAGAGAAGTTATCACTCCGACTCCGAAGATACTCAAGATGAAGGTGTTGCCGGTCTAGCACTTGTGTCAACCAACTCCTACGACATATTTGACTCACCAAATGAAGGAATTGGAAGATGCTTCATGGACAAAGGTCCTAAGGTAACACACCCCGAGTATGTTGATTTCAATAGTGATGAAGATGACTTGTTAGGTGATGATTTGCTTGTTGACAACTCTAGTGATGAATACTATGATGAAACGTCAATTAATCATGCTAATCAAGATAAAACGAATGACAATGATAAGGAGAAGATTGATGCTCTAACTAAAGAACTAAACACTCTTAAGTTAGCTCATGAAACTATCTTCGAAGATCATCGAGAACTTTTAAGAGCTCATGAGAAATTACGCTTTGAAAAGCTCAATCTTGAGCAAGAGCATGAGTTCTTAAAAGCAATAAATGATGATCTCCGCAAGAAAAGTTCTTCTTACATTGCCAAGCGTTTACTCTTATCCACTTACATGCCTCAAGTCAAGTCTAGTAACAAGAACAAGAAAGATTCTCCCTCTAGCAGTAACAATGATCATGCTAAATCCAATATTGTTGCTTCTAGTAGTTCTCTTGATTCCACTAATGATTCTCTTAGCCAAGTTACACTTGAGCAAGAAAATAGCTTATTGAAGGGAATTATAGAGAAAGGAGTGTACAAAAGCCTTGCCGGGAGTAAGCAATTCGAGGAAATTGTGCGCAAGCAAGGAATGCACCGGAAGAATCAAGGTGTTGGTTTTGAACGAAAATTCAATGCCAATGGAGTTGAGTGGGAAGAAGATCAATACCCCAAGACAAAGTTTGTTCCTCAACAAGAGAAGTATGATACTTCTTTCAAGGGGACACAAGCTCAAGATGATCTTCCACCACAAGACTACAAGCAAAAAGGCAAGGACAAGCTTCAAGAGGAAATTGATGCATTTGAAGAAGCTCCTAAGACCTTAGTCAAGTGGATTCCCAAGACTACTTCAAGTTCCACTTCATCAAGTACGACTACAACTCCAAGGATTCCCATCAAGATGGTGTGGATCCAAAAGAAGAAGAACTAGAGAGTTCTTGAGGGTGACTCTGCCAACATACTTCACTCTTATCATTTTGGCAAGAACAAGTGCAATCAACTTCCACATCTTGCACTAGTTCAAGGAGTCACAAACCCTCTTGTTGGTAAGACAAGGGACAAGGTAACCTAAAAGTTTTCATGGACATCATCTTGTGTGTGCATCACTCTATGTCTATGGATATCCTTGTTTGTTCCTTGTGGGACTAACCCATGTAGGTATTGAAAGTGCAATTCACTCAAATGGATAGCTCCAAGTGATCTACATCAACATTGAGCATCCACATCTTCAACATCTACATGAAGTCATCATCGACAAAACCCGAGGTTAATTCATCCCTCTAAGAGGGGATATCACATCTAGGGGGAGCTTTACTCTAAGACTTGAGCTAAAGCAACTCTAAAGATGTGAACACAACAATGCTTTATGTAAAAGTGGTAACCCCACTTGAGTTTAAACGATGAGTATGACCTATGATCAAGTGTTCTCACTTGACTCCTAAGTCAATATACTCATATATAGATGACCTTGTCATCGCAAATTGCTTGATAGATGCTAGAATTGGTTGTGCATGCCTTGTCACATATTTCATTTGCCATCTTATTGTGTGAGCATGCTGGTTGCATATTTTACTCATTCGAGGACATCCACTTGTTGTTTTGATTGTTTGGTTTTATTTCCTTTTGCCAAGTGGATGGACAAGAATGCCTAAGAACCTCCTCTAGCTATCTATGCTTTTCTCGTCTCAAACTCTATTCATGCTACATCACAAAATTTGATCAAGTCAGATTCGAACCACTCTGTGTGAGGAGCGCTCGGAGTCCCCGATTCGTCATAGACTTAAACTTCCAAAACCTCTTTATGATTCTCGGTCTGACCGATACCCTACTTTCGGTCCTATCGAGATCATTAAGTTGATCTAGGTTTTCGATCTCGGTGCAACCGATTTGAACCATTCGGTCACATCGAGTTGCAACAACTGTATACAGTTTTGCATCTCGGTGCCACCGAGTTGTTCCACTCGGTCACACCGATAGGGTCGGGCTATATATAGTCACGGGCAAAAATTTGGAAATTTCTCCGAACCCCTTCGCCCGCGCGATAGCCTGCTCTGCCAACTTGGTCTCCGGATCGTCTCCTCGCCGCCAGCCGCCTCCAGTTGCTGGTCTCCATCACCGTCAACGGAAATTCAACCCCGCTGTTGCTGCCGTAGCGAGTCTCCGCCGAACTAGGGTATGGACTCGATCTTTGTGCTATTCCCCAATCCGATTCTTAGCACATTGTGATCATCATGATTCTTGCCACGTTTGTTAAACTTCTATCTAGTCAATGAACTCGTAGATTAGGTTTAATTCGAAAATTTTAGGGTTAGGTTTCCGCCGAAACCATCTCGGACCCACCGAGTTGAAAAACTCGGTCCCACCGATTTGGCTTATGCCATTGCACAAGTGAGACTCGGTCTGACCGAGAATTACTTATCGGTGTGACCGATTTTGGAACTCTGTGAAACCCTAGCAGTCTCGGTGCCACCGAACTGTGACTCGGTCTGACCGAGTTCACTAGTTTAGGTGCCAAAACTGCTTCGGTATCACCGAGTTTAGAAATCGGTAGATCCGAGATGCTTTCAGTGGGAAACTAAAACTAAGTTTTTGAATCATTCTTTTGCAAAAATCTCTGCATTTTGTGATGCTCATCCACTCTACCTCATCTATAAACTATTCACAGGGTCAGCAGTCAGCTTGTTCATCATGTCAGACCAAAGTGATAGCCAGAACATGTCAGAATAGCCAGTGCAGATGAGTGAGGGCACTAGTCCCTCAAGCTCTTCAGATGAAGGCAGCAGGAGCACCCCTAGCAATCTGCCAAAAGCTGCCACAAGACAAAGGAAGAAGAGAACCTCAGAATCAGAGGATGAGGACTATGTGGCAGAAGAGGAGGCATCTGAGTATTTCTTGAAAACCAAACAAGAGCAGCTTGGTTACTTGATTGCATCCACACTGAGGATTGAGCAAGGACTGGCCACCCTCACTCAGAATCAGCAGAGCTTAGAGAGGATCATGGAACAAAAGTTCTATGACTTGGATGTCAAAGTAACAGAGATTCAGTCTGCAGTGGAACAACTTCAGGATGACATGCAGGAGAGGAGAGGCAAGACTACAACTAATGCATTTGCCAGAGTGCCAAGAGCTCAGAGATCACATGCAGTGCCAGTTGCTGACACCAAAGCCACCACTTCTGCACCAGCTACAGCCTCAGTTCCACCAGCTCCAGCATCTACTTCAGCCTCAACTCCAACCACGTCTATAGAAGGCTTCGTCCTTGGAGTGCTCCGGACTCCACCACCACCTGAAGATCAAGCCTGAGTGTCGACTTAGCACTATGCATTTTCTAGGAACTTTTTGGTAACTTGTTGCCAAAGGGGGAGAAAATGTATAGATCATAGGCTTCGAGAGAGAGTGTTGCTTTTATTCTCTCTTGTTTTATTTCGTGGTTTTTCGAACTTTGTTTGCTTTTGTGTGAGATACTATGTCATTACTCGTGAGACATTGATGATCATGTGTTTGATCATAAGCTACACTTAATGCTTGCTTAATATTATCATCTTATCTATCTTATGTGATCATTCACTATTCTTGGTGATGAGTGCATGTATTTCATTCTTATCATTTTAAGCGCTCCACCAAGATGTATGTGACATGGAAGAGTAACCCATGACTCTAACTCTTTGTGCATTTGCAGTCCAAAGCAAATTTTAAATATGCACAAATTTAGCGGGAGCTCTTACTTGTCACATACTTCTCAAAGCGACGATATATTTCATGCTTATTATCATTTGTCGAAGCTTTGATCTATATGTTGTCATCAATTACCAAAAAGGGGGAGATTAAAAGTGCAACTATCCCTAGGTGGTTTTGGTAATTCATAACAACATATAGCTCATTGAGCTAATGCTATTCCAAGATGACTATTTCAGGAAAGCTCAATGATTGGCATGGCATGGATGTGAAAGTGGAACCCTCAAAATGCTAAGGACAAAGGATTGGCTCAAGCTCAAAAGCTCAAGACTCTTCATTTTATATTTTAGTGATCCAAGATCACATTGAGTCTTTAGGAAAAGCCAATACTATCAAGGAGGGATGAGGTGTTGCTTAATGAGCCTCTTGCTTCATGTGCTTAGTGATATGCTCCAAAACCCTCAACTACTTTCCCATATCCACATATGACCTAAACCCTAAGCCAAACTCGGTCCTACCGATTCTTTCTATCCGGCGCCATCGAGTTTCACTTGTCATAAGCCACTGCCAAACCCTAGCAATTCGGTTCTACCGATAGGGATCTCGGTCTCACCGAGATGGGATTGCAAACTCTCTGTTTCCCTTTCGTAACTTTTCGGTCTCACCGAAAGAGCGAATCGGTCCCACCGAGATTGCAGTGTAAACTCTATGTTTCCTTTTTGTAACTTTTCGGTCTCACCGAAAGAGCAAATCGGTCCCACCGAGTTTACCTGACCAACTCTCTGGTTAGATTATTACCAAACTCGGTCTCACCGAGTTTGTGTAATCGGTCTCACCGAGATTACGTTATGCCCAAACCCTAACCATATCGGTCCTACCGAGTTGCATGTCAGTCCCACCGAAAATCTCTAATGGTCACTAGGTTTACCTTTTCGGTCCGACCGAGTTTGTTGATTCGGTCCCACCGAGATTGGAAAACTGTGTGTAACGGTTGGATTTTGTGTGGAGGCTATATATACCCCTCCACCTCCTCTTCATTCGTGGAGAGAGCCATCAGAACACATACACAATTCCAACTCATATGTTCCGAGAGAGAACCACCTACTCATGTGTTGAGACCAAGATATTCCATTCCTACCATATGAATCTTGATCTCTAGCCTTCCCCAAGTTGCTTTCCACTCAAATCTTCTTTCCACAAAATCCAAATCCTATGAGAGAGAGTTGAGTGTTGGGGAGACTATCATTTGAAGCACAAGAGCAAGGAGTTCATCATCAACACACCATTTGTTACTTCTTGGAGAGTGGTGTCTCCTAGATTGGCTAGGTGTCACTTGGGAGCCTCCGACAAGATTGTGGAGTTGAACCAAGGAGTTTGTAAGGGTAAGGAGATCGCCTACTTCGTGAAGATCTACCGCTAGTGAGGCAAGTCCTTCGTGGGCGATGGCCATGGTGGGATAGACAAGGTTGCTTCTTCGTGGACCCTTCGTGGGTGGTTGCTTCTTCGTGGACCCTTCGTGGGTGGAGCCCTCCGTGGACTCGTGCAACCATTACCCTTTGTGGGTTGAAGTCTCCATCAACGTGGATGTAGGATAGCACCACCTATCCGAACCACGGGAAAAACATCCGTGTCTCCAATTGCGTTTGAATTCTCCAAACCCTTCCCTTTACATTCTTGCAAGTTGCATGCTTTACTTTCCGCTGCCAATATACTCTTTGCATGCTTGCTTGAATTGTGTGATGATTGCTTGACTTGTCCTACAATAGCTAAAATCTGCCAAGAACTAAAATTGGGAAAAGGTTAAGTTTTTATTTGGTCAAGTAGTCTAATCACCCCCCCTCTAGACATACTTTCGATCCTACACCTGTGATCATGCACACATTCTAACACTTATGCATGTTGATGACTTAGATGTGCAACACACGAAGTAACGTATATCTTCAACTAATGAAGACTTACACTCTAAGTGTGAATACATTAACACGGAATTTGACTTCGGAGCACCACGATAATTGTGTGCCGTGTCTGGGTCTAATACTTCCTATACGGTGGGTAACACCACCAAACTTTTGCTTGAAGTATTTTCTGTTGGCGTTACATTTACAAAATCTTCGCGTTTGGTTTGTATTCAATATTAACATGACTTCATGTTTATCTTCACTATATTGATTTGGTCTTATTCGGATATATTCATATATTAGCGTTCTGTCCTCTACAACATTCACTTATAGCTATGTCTTCTTGTTTGAATCTTTTGAACTAAGTGAATGTGATCGGACCCTAACCTCTCTATGCTCCCGTCTCAAATCTATCTGTCCAAATCATATGCATTCTATTGAAACTGTCGAATGTCTTCTCTGCGTCCTTGTCAGCAGAAGACACAGAGACAAACATTAAATCTGATTTAAATGCTCTATCCTTTTACCTGAAACCCGGAGAAGCGGGAACGACCACCCGACAATCCAGGCATGCGTGGGAACGTGGAACAACCTCCAATGTGTTGCATGTTCGCCACGTGTCGTTCAGATGTGAACCGCCAGGGGCACCTGCGTAATAATGCTGCGCCATCCCTGTCCTTATAAATACACGCCACACCCCAGTCATTATCTCTTCTTCCACTTCTCCTTCTCGCACAAACCCTAGCGCCACCGCTAGCCCTCGACGGCGCCGACGACGAAGCGCTTAGCTGCCGTGACCTCACCGACGCTGTCCTCACGCCGACCGCAAACATCGTCTTCTCCGCCGTCGCCGTAGGTGTCCTCCGTCGCCAAGTTAGGGCACGGAAGATCGAACTGCTCGGCCTCATCTCCTACTCCGTCTAGCAGTTCCTCGAGTGGTAAATAAAAACTCTTTTTACAGTCCTTTTTGATTCGATAGATTCATCTTTTTCAACCACAAGTGGTTTCTGTCCCAACAAATTGAATCTATCCTTTTCTGAATCTCATAACATGCCAAGTATGTTCACTTATGCTTCACAAAGTAGTTAGATTCCTCACTTGTACTTATTCGTGGATTCATACAAATCTGGAACCAACTCTCTACATATGAGTGAATGTCTTCGCACTATGAGGTCAATGTCTTCTAAACTGATTTATCTTTGAAATCTTCTAAGAATGCATATGACCTCTTCCCCTTCCCTCGCATCTCTAATGTTGTCACAGGTACATGTCCATGGGAGAATCCCTTGGTTCTCATAGTCTGCATTCCTTTGCAGAGTTCTTACAGCATCACATCAATTCTCCCGAAGCTAATTCATGTCTGACCAGCAGAAGGAAGCCTTTGCACGTTCTAAAGCCTTTCAGTCTGAACTTCATGGCAACAGAAAAATCAGTCAGGAAGGGCGGCAGACAGCACCGTGAAAACACTGCCAAGGACCTGCCACAGGATCTGCATGATCTATATAAGTCAGATCCAGAAGAGACCTATGGAGAACGCAAGAACCGAATCCAATGGATTCGAAGACATTGGGCAGAGGAATGGTTCAAGTACAGATTTGTCACTGACGAATATGCTGAAAAAGAATGCCATCAAGGCCCCCTGGGAGATATTATATACAAAGGTCTTCAGCCCAAGTCGAAGTCCGAAGCTATTGCTCAAGGCTTCTACCCCTGCTGGAATGGCAGGTAGATACTGTATATAGGTAGGTATAGTGGACTCATATGGAATAACTTTGGGGTTTAAGGGATTGGATGCACAAGCAGTATTCCCGCTTAGTACATGTGTAGGCTAGCAAAAGACTGGGAAGCGACCAGCTAGAGAGCGACAACAGTCATGAACATGCATTAAAATTAATCAACACCGAATGCAAGCATGAGTAGGATATAATCCACCATGAACATAAATATCGTGAAGGCTATGTTGATTTTGTTTCAACTACATGCGTGAACATGCGCCAAGTCAAGTCACTTAAATCATTCAGAGGAGGGGATACCACCCTATCATACCACATCATAACCATTTCAATAGCATATTGGCACGCAAGGTAAACCATTATAACTCATAGCTAATCAAGCATGGCACAAGAAACTATGATCTCTAGTTGTCATTGCAAACATGTTTATTCATAATAGGCTGAATCAGGAACGATGAACTAATCATATTTACAAAAACAAGAGAGGTTGAGTTCATACCAGCTTTTCTCATCTCAGTCAGTCCATCATATATCGTCATAATTGCCTTTCACTTGCATGACCAAATAGTGTGAATAATAATAATAGTGCACGTGCATTGGACTAAGCTGGAATCTGCAAGCATTCAATAAACAGGAGAAGACAAGGCGATATGGGCTCTTTTGTCAGATCAACAAGTATGCATATAAGAGCCACTTCAACAATTTAATTATGGTCTTCTCCTATCGACCCCCAAAGAAAAGAAATAAAACTATTTACACGGGAAAGCTCCCAACAAGCAAAAGAAGAACATGAAATATTTTTGGGTTTTTTCTTTTTAATTACTACTACAAGCATGGAAATTAAACTAACTAAAAGCTACAACTATTTTTTTTGGTTTTTCTTAAGGTTTATTAAACACACAAGAAGAAAGCATAAAAAGGAAAATAAACTAGCATGGATGATACAAATGAAAAAGTATGAGCACCCACATCTAGCAATGAGTGTGTGAACATAAATGTAATGTCGGTGGGAAATACATACTCCCCCAAGCTTAGGCTTTTGGCCTAAGTTGGTCTATGGCCATGGCTAGCCTGGCGGGTATCCATAATAGTAGTTGGGGTCGTACTGAGATGAAGAAGAGGAAGACTCCGATTGCCACTGGCTGACAATCATCTCCGGATCCCACTGATAATTAGACTGTCATGGAGGATCAACTTCTGGTTCCGGCTCTGGCTCTGTGGCTGGTGCTGGGTTCCGATAGGCGTGAATAACCTTCAACAGAACAAGGTACTGGCCTACAGATAAATCAAACAAAGAAGGAGCAGGCAGGGTAATAGTCTCGGGATGATGTTTATTAAAGAACAATTAGTATTTAAGCTCTCCTTCCCTATTCTTAACAATAAAATCATGTGCCACCATACTTTTATAATCTAGATAAACACGAGGCAACACCTTTTCTTCCTTCTCATAATGCCTAATAGGTATGTTAAAATGTGCAGCTAGGCGTGAAGCATAGATGCCTCCAAAGATGGGGCCCTTGGTACGGTTCAGACTTAACCGTTTAGCAATAATGCCGCCCATACTAACAGAGTTATCACTGTATAAACCGTGGAGCAAAATAATAATATCAGGGATACTAAGGTTTCCACAGTTTCCGCGACCAATTAAACAACGACTAGCAAATAATGAAAAATAACGTAAAACAGGAAAATGTATGCTAGTGATTCGTGCATCGGAAACCTTCCTTGTTTCCCCTACAGTGATAGTATCAATAAACCCCCCACATCATCGCGATGTGGTTCTTCTGTCTTGCCCTCAAAAGGGACTAAACAAACCCGACAAAAAACATAAAGTGACATCTCCTTATGCTCATCATATAAATGAAACTCCACCGTAGGTGGTGAGCTCCTAGAATGGAAATGAAAGTTTTGCACAAAGGTATTTGTGAGTAAGAGATACTGATCGCATTGGTCGTGGAGGAAAACGGTGAGGCCTGCATTCTTAGCCAATTCATGAAAATCTTCATAAATACCGTCTGCTCTCAAGAAATCATCGGAAGGCCATTCACACGCCCAAACCTCCGCGGTACGAGGCAGATTATACTTCGGCTTTGGTGCCTTTTCCTTCGAGCTTTGGCTCGATGAGCCCCTCAAAAGTCTCCTCATCATTTTCTGAAAATTCTGAAATTTTTAGTAACTTCAAAATAAAAGTAAACCAAACTCAATAATATTGATAGCAACTACTCCTACAAGTGCCCGGGGCCTATATCATGCATCAAAACTACTTTTGACCATATAAATTTGACATGCAAGCTCAAGAACAGGGTCACCTAAGCAGCAAAAATTTGCAATGAATAAAGCACTAGAACCAAAACTAATTGGACTAATGGAGGAGTCACATACCAAGGAACAATCTCCCCGAGCAGTTTTGTGAGAGGTGCTTTGAGAAAGGAGATCAAAAATGGCAGCAAAACGAGCTTGGACTCGGGTTTGAGCTGGATATTCGTGTTTGGGGGAGGAAGAAGGAGCATGTGGGTGAAAGGATAAGTGGAGGAGGGCCACCGTGGGCCCACGAGGTAGGGGGCGCGCCTAGGGGGTAGGGCGCGCCCTCCACCCTCGTGGGCAGGTGGTTGACCCCCCTGCTGTGTTCTCAGTGCCAAATATTCTCAAATATTCTAGAAAAAAAATCATATTTAAATTTCATGGCATTTGGAGAACTTTATTTTCGGGGTATTTTTATATTGCACGGATAATCAGATAACAGACAGAAAAATATTTATTTTTATTTTATTTAATATAAATAACAGAAAGTAAAAGTGGGGTACAGAAGGTTGTGCCTTCTAGTTTCATCCATCTCATGATCATCAAAAGGAATCCACTAACGAGGTTGATCAAGTCTTGTTAACGAACTCATTCCGAATAACATGGAACCAGAGAAATTTCGAATAACACTATGTTACCTCAACGGGGATATGCACATCCCCAATAATAAGAATATCATATTTCTTCTTGACAGTAGGAAAAGGAAATTCAAAACCTCTAAATATAATCGATGGAATTTTTCCAATAGAATTAATACTGTGGACTTGAGGTTGTTTCCTCGAAAAGTGTACCGTATGCTCATTACCATTAACATGAAAAGTGACATTGCCTTTAGTGCAATCAATAACAGCCCCTGCAGTATTCAAAAAGGGTCTTCCAAGAATAATAGACATACTATCTTCCTCGGGAATATCAAGAATAACAAAGTCCGTTAAAATAGTAACGTTTGCAACTACAACAGGCACATCCTCACAAATACCGACAGGTATAGCAGTTGATTTATCAGCCATTTGCAAAGATATTTCAGTAGGTGTCAACTTATTCAAATCAAGTCTACGATATAAAGAGAGAGGCATAACACTAACACCGGCTCCAAGATCACATAAAGCAGTTTTAACATAGTTTCTTTTAATGGAGCATGGTATAGTGGGTACACCTGGATCTCCTAGTTTCTTTGGTATTCCACCCTTAAAAGTATAATTAGCAAGCATGGAGGATATTTCAGCTTCCGGTATCTTTCTTTTATTTGTAACAATTTCTTTCATGTACTTAGCATAAGGATTCATTTTGAGCATATCAGCTAATCGCATACGCAAAACATAGGTCTAATCATTTTAGCAAAGCGCTCAAGATCCTCATCATCCTTTTTCTTGGATGGTTTGGGAGGAAAAGGCATGGGTTTCTGAACCCATGGTTCTCTTTCTTTACCATGTTTCCTAGCAACAAAGTCTTTCTTATCATAACATTGATTCTTTGATTGTGGGTTATCAAGATCAACAACAGGTTCAATTTCTACATCATTATCATTACTAGGTTGAGCATCATCATGAATATTATCATTAACATTATTACTAGTTTCAGGTTCATTACCAGATTGAGTTTCAGCATCAAAAATAGAAATATCATTTGGATTCTTAGGTGGTTCAATAACAGGTTCACTAGAAGCATGCAAAGTCCTATCATTTTTCTTTTTCTTCCTTTTAGAAGGACTAGGTGCATCTATATTATTTCTCTGAGAATCTTGCTCAATTCTCTTAGGACGGCCTTCAGGATACAAAGGTTCCTGAGTCATTCTACCACCTCTAGTCATAACTCTAACAACATTATCATTATCCTTACTATTCAATTCATTGAGCAAATCATTTTGAGCTTTAAGTACTTGTTCTACTTGAGTGGTAACCATAGAAGCATGTTTACTAATAAGTTTAAGTTCACCTTTGACATTAGCCATATAATCACCCAAGTGTTCAAGCATATTTGAATTGTATTTCAATTGTCTACCAAAATAAGCATTAAAATCTTCTTGCTTAGCCATAAATTTATCAAACTCATCTAAGCATGGGCTAGCAAACTTAGTAAATGGGATTTCAGCTTTATCATATCTATAGAGAGAATTTACCTTTACTACCTGTGTCGGGTTATCAAGACCATGATTTTCTTCATTAGGAAATGGGTTAAGATCATATGTTTCTTCAACAGGCAGTAAGTTAAGACCATGTATTTCTTCAATAGGAGGTAAATTCTTAACATCTTCATCTTTAATACCTTTTTCTTTCATAGATTTCTTTGCCTCTTGCATATCTTTAGGACTGAGAAATAGAATACCCCTCTTCTTCGGAGTTGGTTTAGGAATAGGATTAGGAATTGGCTCCAGAGGTGTCCTATTATTTTCATTTGTCAACATATTATTCAATAGAATTTCAGCTTCATCCGGTTTTCTTTCCCTGAAAACAGAACCAGCACAACTATCCAGGTAATCTCTGGAAGCATCGGTTAGTCCATTATAAAAGATATCAAGTATTTAATTTTTCTTAAGAGGATGATCAGGCAAAGCATTAAGTAATTGGAGAAGCCTCCCCCGAGCTTGTGGGAGACTCTCTTCTTCAATTTACACAAAATTATATATATCCCTTAAAGCAGCCTGTTTCTTATGAGCAGGGAAATATTTAGTAGAGAAGTAATAAATCATATCCTGGGGACTACGCACACAACCAGGATTAAGAGAATTAAACCAAGCCTTAGCATCACCCTTTAATGAGAACGGGAATATTTTAAGGATATAAAAGTAACGAGTTCTCTCATCTTTAGTGAACAGGGTGGCTATATCATTTAATTTAGTAAGATGTGCCACAACAGTTTCAGATTCATAGCCATGAAAAGGATCAGACTCAACCAAAGTAATTATATCAGGATCAACAGAGAATTCATAATCCTTATCAGTAACACAGATAGGTGAAGTAGAAAAAGCAGGGTCAGGTTTCATTCCAACATTTAGAGATTGCTTATTCCATTTAGCTAATAACCTCTTAAGTTCGTTTCTATCTTTGCAAGCTAAAATAGCTAAAGAAGCTTCTTGATCAAAAACATAACCCTCACGAATAACAAGTGATTCTTCATCATCACTTTCATCAGTATTATCAGATTCAATATTTTCAATCTCTCTAGCCCTAGCAATTTGCTCATCAAGAAAATCACTAAGTGGCACAGTAGTATCAGGCATAGAAGTAGTTTCATCATAAGTATCATGCATAGCAGAAGTGGCATCATCAATAACATGCGACATATCAGAACGAATAGCAGAAGCAGGTGTAGGTGTCGCAAGCTTACTCAAAGCAGAAGGTGAATCAAGTGCAGAGCTAGATGGCAGTTCCTTACCCCCCTCGTAGTTGAGGGATAAATCTTGGTTCTTGGATCTTTGAAGTTCTTCATAATGATAAGAAGATATAAATCCCAAGTGTCTCAAAGAATAGAGCTATGCTCCCCGGCAACGGCGCCAGAAAATAGTCTTGATAACCCACAAGTATAGGGGATCGCAACAATCTTCGAGGGTAAAGTATTCAACCCAAATTTATTGATTCGACACAAGGGGAGCCAAATAATACTCTCAAGTATTAGCAGCTGAGTTGTCAATTCAACAACACCTGGAAACTTAATATCTGCAGCAAAGTATTTAGTAGCAAAGTAATATGATAGTAGTGGTAACGGTAACAAAAGGTAACAGTAGTAAAAGTGATGTTTTTGGTATTTTGTAGTGATGATAGCAATAGCAACAGGAAAGTAAATAAGCAAAGAACAATATATGGAAAGCTCGTAGGCAATGGATCGGTGATGGAGAATTATGCCAGATGCGGTTCATCATGTAACAGTCATAACCTAGGGTGACACAGAACTAGCTCCAGTTCATTGATATAATGTAGGCATGTATTCCGAATATAGTCATACGTGCTTATGGAAAAGAACTTGCATGACATCTTTTGTCCTACCCTCCCGTGGCAGCGGGGTCCTTACGGAAACTAGGGATATTAAGGCCTCCTTTTAATAGAGTACCGGAACAAAGCATTAACACATAGTGAATACATGAACTCCTCAAACTACGGTCATCACTGGTAAGTATCCCGATTATTGTCACTTCGGGGTTAACGGATCATAACACATAATAGGTGACTATAGACTTACAAGATAGGATCAAGAACACTCATATATTGATGAAAACATAATAGGTTCAGATCTGAAATCATGGCACTCGGGCCCTAGTGACAAGCATTAAGCATAGCAAAGTCATAGTAACATCAATCTCAGAACATAGTGGACACTAGGGATCAAACCCTAACAAAACTAACTTGATTACATAATAGATCCCATCCAACCCATCACTGTCCAACAAGCCTACGATGGAATTACTCACGCACGGCGGTGAGCATCATGAAATTGGTGATGGAGGATGGTTGATGATGACGATGGCGACGGATTCCCCTCTCCGGAGCCCCGAACGGACTCTAGATCAGCCCTCCCGAGAGGTTTTAGGGCTTGGTGGCGGCTCCGTATCGTAAAACGCGATGAATTCTTCTATATGATTTTTTCTCCCCGAAACACAATATATAGAGTTGGAGTTGGAGTCGGAAAGGCACCAGGGGGCCCATGAGGTAGGGGGCGCGCCCTAGGGGGGCAGGCGCGCGCCCCACCCTCGTGGAGAGGTGGTGGGCCCCCTGGCCTTCATCTTTTGCAGGTATTTTTTATATTTTCCAAAAAGTTGCTCCTTGAAGTTTCAGGTCATTCCGAGAACGTTTGTTTCTGCACATAAATAACACCATGGTAATTCTGCTGAAAACAGCGTCAGTCCGGATTAGTTTCATTCAAATCATGCAAGTTAGAGTCCAAAACAAGGGCAAAAGTGTTTGGAAAAGTAGATACGTTGGAGACGTATCAACCACCAACACCCATACTAAAGCCAATGGCGTTGTCATGGCTGAAGCTACTGTGGCGCCTGAAGCTAATGTGGTGCCAGAAGTGATTGCACCTGAAGCCAATGCTACTCCTGACGCAAATCTGTAGCCAGAAGTCAATGCCACTGCTCTTTTACCGCCTCCATGTCCACACACCCTTGAGCAAGCATTCTATCAAGGCCAACTTACCACCGTCCGCTGGCCCATTCTGGTTCCTCCACCTGCTGCCGGTCCGCAATTTGACTATCATGTGGAGCACAGGCCTCAGGTCCAGAAGCCAAAGCCAAGACTGCCAAGGTTTCCAGGTACTGCAACTTCCCCAGGATCGTTTAATGTGAATGGCTTCAAGGCACACAACACATTCTTTGGAAGTGCCAAGAACCCCTACACAAGGCCAAGAATCTCATCAGATCGATTCTGGAGTTATCAACAGCGTAACTACTATTCCTGCATCTTATACAATCAGGGGCACATTTTCCCTCATATGCGTCTGGACAGCGAAACCATGGCTGGCCTGCCCTGCCTAGAAGAAGCCCTTGATTGCTTCAGAGATGTTGGCCTTCTAGAGTTTGTGACTGCCAAAGAACACTGGAATGAAGAGCTTCTGCTACAATTTTACGCTACCCTTCACATTCACGGCTACAACAGGGATCTGAAGACTTGGATCCTTGAGTGGATGACAGGCGATGTACACCATGAAGCTAAAGCCCAAGACATCAGTGAGCTCACTGCCCTGCCCACTCCTGGCAAACATTATGAACCAGGTTGTCAGCTACACCAGAATGCGTTGGAAAGCAACTTCCAGAAGCCAGAGCCAAACATGATTCAAATGCTGAGCATGATGAAGCCACTGCCACAAGACACTGACTATCCTAAGGAGTTCTTTGTTGAAGACCTAGAGTATTTGCCCCGCACCATTTATCACATCATCAGGCGAACTCTATGGCCTGTCAAAGGACATTCCTCTGCAATGAAGCTTGAAGGAGCAATGAAGACTTTGGTTTTCTATATCTTTAATGGCATCAACTTCAATGCTCAAGACTTTTTCATCAGGCAGCTGGCTGCATCTGGCTCTGACATCTTTGGTCTGAAATTCTACGCTCCATGGGTAATGCGCCTTATAAAGCTTCACTCTGCAATCAACTATTAGCCTTCTGCACACAATCATCTCATATTCTTGCCAGAGGTTGATCTGTCTGTTGAAGCCATCTACCCAGAGCCTGCCAAAGAGCCTGCTACTCTTCACAGTGCTGATCACCAAAGCTTCTCACAGCCCATTGAAGGAGTTTAGGCCGTTTCACGTGTTTATCCCTTGGCTGGAAATACACGTGCTCCTCGCACCCATACTAAAGCCACTGTAAGCACCATTTCTCAAAGGTCTCGAAAGCGATCTCATGTTCTTAACGACCGAGAGCTTCTCGTCGCTCTACATCAGAAACAGGACAAGCATCATGACTGGCTTAAGCGTCAGATGCAAAGCCTCTTGGTGGATGTCAATCGCCTTCGAAATCTTGCCACCAAGAATGCCTTTGTTACACATGAAACCCGTCAGAGGTCATGGAAGAGTTTGACATTACTCAGTGCTGAAGCTGATCTTCAAGACGATGGCTTCATAGAGAGATTCAAGTTTGACTCAACTCCTCCAAGGAATGCTCACTTGCGTTGGACTCCCTCACTCGAAGACTCTGACTATTCTTCATCAGCTGCAACTATTAATGCCAGAGTCATTGATGACCAAGATGATGCTACCTCACCACCTCCAACTTCGACGCGTATCGACACTGCACCAAGTTCGTCTACACCACCAAACCTCAATGACGACCCTGCTGCTTCGCCTACTCCTCATGGGAACGAGTAGCAAGCTCTATGTCTTCAAACCTTTTTGGTCATTACTGACAAAAGGGGGGAAGCATATGAGTTGATAGTCTTCAAGCGGGTCCATATGGGTGGTTGCTATACTTCTGCTACATTTGCCAAGTGCTTACAACTCTCACTTTTGATACATTTGGTTCTTTTGAGTTGTAACACTTAAACTTGATGGTCGTCTGCTACCTTTTCGTCAACTATGTGATGCGATGATAAATTCCGCATGTGCGATGATAAATCCCGCACGAAGTCATTTTGCAGACGTCCATTTTTCATTATGCATGTCATTATCTTCATTATATCCTTTCATGCATGATGAATTGTCTTCATAAGTAGAAGAGGAGCTCCGCAAATACAACCTGCCATGTGCATTTGCATTCAAAAGCAAAATACTTATATGCACATCTTCAGGGGGAGCCTTTCTGCTACTTATGAAGACAATACCTCAATCCTTCACAATTTCACATACTTTTATCCCCGTTGAAAACTTCAACCAGTTTGTCATCAATCACCAAAAAGGGGGAGATTGTAAGTGCATCTAGTGCCACCCCTAGTTGGTTTTGGAGTATTGACGACAAACCTGGTTGAGGGACTAATGTGTTTGTGAGAATTGCAGGATAACACAGGTAGTAGTCCCTCATTGATTCAGTTTACCTACCGGAGATGACCCCTAAAAATTTATGAAGACATTGAAGACAAAGGTGGTATGTGAAGACATTCACATTGAAGACTATGACAAGAGAAGACATTGCGTGAAGACTATGGAGCGCGAAGACTTAGTTGTTTCGTTGTTTCCTTTTCTTCTTTGTTGAGTCATAGGAACCACCGTACTGTTAAGTGGGGTCCCAGTGAACAAAGTCAGAGTGACTGAAGTGATGCTTAACCAAAATCCTATGTCTTCGCGTGAAGACAATGAGAGCAAAACTTATCTAGAGCTAGATAAGTCAGCTTTACTTGTAGCCCAAGTAAAGTTGTTGCGTGTGTTTGAAATCTGACTGTTGGAACACGTGTCAGTTCCTTAGCGACCCAGGGTCATTTCGGACAAATCAGGTCGGGTTGCCTAGTGGCTATAAATAGCCCACCCACACCATAAATTGGTGGCTGCTCAGAGTTAGTGCACAGCTTTTGTCGTTTGAGAGCAACCCACCTCGAAGCCTTTGAGAGAGAAATCCTTGTGAGGACAAAGCCCTAAACACCCAGAGGCATCACTGAAGTCTTCCTGTCTGTGTGATCTGAAGACTTGTTACACTTGAGGACTGTGAATCCTCCAGCCAGTTAGGCACCGCGTTCTGAGCATCCAAGAGTCATTGTGTATTGCCGGTGAACGAAGTCTGTGAAGGTTTGGAAGTCTACCTTGAAGACTTACCAGAGTGATTGAGCGAGGACTGGGTGTCCTTAGCTCAAGGGGAATAAGGTGAAGACACGGTCTTCTGAGTTAAATCTTAGCCTCCCTAACCAGACGTACAGTTGTCACAGCAACTGGAACTGGTCCAACAAATCATTGTCTTCAACAAGCAACTGGTTCTATCCTTCCCATCTCTTTATTTACAGTTGGTCCGTGTGAAGTCGTTGCTTGTTTGCATTGTCCATTTGTCTTCACTGTGTGACTGTTTGTTCTGATTGGTTTCATACTATCTTCCATCCTAATCCGTACTGCCTAGCTGCTATTTGTCTTCATGCTCTCACTTCATTGAATACTTGACTATGGCTTGTCTAGTGTAGTCTACCTTCCGCTGCATGGTTATACGTTCATTTCTATCGTTTGTCTTCGAAACTCCCATGTTTTGAAGACTTCCATAAAAATTGCCTATTCACCCCCCTCTAGTCGATAACTAGCATTTTCAACTGCCGTTTAGGTCATATTGGTGTAAAGCGCATGAAGAAACTCCATTCTAATGGACTTCTGGAATCACTTGATTATGAATCACTTGGTACTTGCGAACCATGCCTCATGGGCAAGATGACTAAAACTCCATTCTCTACAACAACAGAGTGAGCAACAGAGTTATTGGAAATCATACATACTGATGTATGTGGTCCAATGAACATTGAGGCTCACGGCGGATATCGTTATTTTCTCACCTTCACAGATGATTTGAGAAGATATGGGTATATCTACTTAATGAAACATAAGTCTGAAACATTTGAAAAGTTCAAAGAATTTCAGAGTGAAGTGGAAAATCATCGTAACAAGAAAATAAAGTTTCTATGTTCTGATCGTGGAGGAGAATATTTGAGCTATGAGTTTGGACTTCAGTTGAAACAATGCGGAATAGTTTCGCAACTCCCGCCACCTAGAACACCACAACGTAATGGTGTGTCCGAACGTTGTAACCGCACTTTATTAGATATGGTGCGATCTATGATGTCTCTCACTGATTTACCGCTATCGTTTTGGGGTTATGCTTTAGAGACGGCTGCATTCACGTTAAATGGGGCAGCATCTAAATCCGTTGAGACAACACCTTATGAACTATGGGTTGGCAAGAAACCCAAGTTATTGTTTCTTAAAGTTTGGAGCTGTGATGCTTATGTGAAGAAGCTTCAACCTGATAAGCTCGAACCCAAATCGGAGAAATGTATCTTCATAGGATACCCAAGGAAACTGTTGGGTACACCATCTATCACAGATCCGAAGGCAAGATATTCATTGCTAATAATGGATCCTTTCTAGAGAAGGAGTTTCTCTCAAAAGAAGTGAGTGGGTGGAAAGTAGAACTTGATGAGGTAATTGTACCTGCTCCCTTATTGGAAAGTAGTTCATCACTGAAATCAGTTCCAGTGACTCTTACACCAATTAGTGAGGAAGCTAATGATGATGATCATGTAACTTCAGATCAAGTTACTACCGAACCTCATAGGTCAACCAGAGTAAGATCCGCACCAGAGTGGTATGGTAATCATGTTCTAGAAGTCATGTTACTTGAGCATGACGAACCTACGAACTATGAGTAAGCGATGATGAGCCCAGATTCCGCAAAATGGCTTGAGGCCATGAAATCTGAGATGGGATCCATGTATGAGAACAAAGTGTGGACTTTGGTTGACTTGCCCGATGATCGACAAGCCATTGAGAATAAATGGATCTTCAAGAAGAAGACTGACGCTGACGGTAATGTTACTATCTACAAAGCTCGACTTGTCGCGAAAGGTTTTCGACAAGTTCAAGGAGTTGACTACGATGAGACATTCTCACCCATAGCGATGCTTAAGTCCGTCCGAATCATGTTAGCAACTGCTACATTTTATGATTGTGAAATTTGGCAAATGGATGTAAAGACTGCATTCCTGAATGGATTTCTGGAAGAAGAGTTGTATATGATGCAACCCGAAGGTTTTATCGATCCAAAGGATGCTAACAAAGTGTGCAAGCTCCAGCGATCCATTTATGGACTGGTGCAAGCATCTCGGAGTTGGAATAAACGTTTTGATAGTGTGATCAAAGCATATGGTTTTATACAGACTTTTGGAGAAGCCTGTATTTTCAAGAAAGTGAGTGGGAGCTCTGTAGCATTTCTAATATTATATGTGGATGACATATTATTGATTGGAAATGATATAGAATTTCTGGATAGCATAAAAGGATACTTGAACAAGAGTTTTTCAATGAAAGACCTCGGTGAAGCTGCTTATATATTGGGCATCAAGATCTATAGAGATAGATCAAGACGCTTAATTGGACTTTCACAAAGCACATACCTTGATAAAGTTTTGAAGAAGTTCAAAATGGATCAAACAAAGAAAGGGTTCTTGCCTGTGTTACAAGGTGTGAAGTTGAGTCAGACTCAATGCCCGACCACTGCAGAAGATAGAGCGAAAATGAAAGGTGTTCCCTATGCTTCAGCCATAGGCTCTCTCGTGTATGCAATGCTGTGTACCAGACCTGATGTGTGCCTTGTTATCAGTTTAGCAGGGAGGTACCAAAGTAATCCAGGAGTGGATCACTAGACAGCGGTCAAGAACATCCTAAAATACCTGAAAAGGACTAAGGATATGTTTCTCGTATATGGAGGTGACAAATAGCTCATCGTAAATGGTTACGTCGATGTAAGCTTTGACACTGATCCGGATGACTCTAAGTCACAAACCGAATATGTGTTTTTATTAAATGGTAGAGCTGTCAGTTGGTGCAGTTCCAAGCAGAGCGTCGTGGCGGGATCTACGTGTTAAGCGGAATACATAGCTGCTTCAGAAGCAGCAAATGAAGGAGTCTGGATGAAGGAGTTCATATCCGATCTAGGTGTCATACCTAGTGCATCGGGTCCAATGAAAATCTTTTGTGACAATACTGGTGCAATTGCCTTGGCAAAGGAATCCAGATTTCACAAGAGAACCAAGCACATCAAGAAAAGCTTCAATTCCATCCGCGATCAAGTTAAGGAGGGAGACATAGAGATTTGCAAGATACATACGGATCTGAATGTTGTGGACCCATTGACTAAGCCTTTCTCACAAGCAAAACATGATCAACACCAAGACTCCATGGGCGTTAGAATCATTACAATGTAATCTAGATTATTGACTCTAGTGCAAGTGGGATACTGAAGGAAATATGCCCTAGAGGCAATAATAAAGTTGTTATTTATATTTCCTTATATCATGATAAATGTCTATTATTCATGCTAGAATTGTATTAACCGGAAACTTAGTACATGTGTGAATACATAGACAAACAGAGTGTCACTAGTATGCCTCTACTTTATTAGCTTGTTGAATCAATGATGGTTATGTTTCCTGACCATAGACATGAGTTGTCATTTGATTAACGGTATCACATCATTAGAGAATGATGTGATTGACTTGACCCATCCATTAGCTTAGCACGATGATTGTTTAGTTTGTTGTTATTGCTTTCTCCATAACTTATAAATGTTCCTATGACTATGAGATCATGCAACTCCCGAATATCGGAGGAACACTTTGTGTGCTATCAAACGTCACAACGTAACTGGGTGACTATAAAGATGCTCTACAGGTGTCTCCGATGGTGTTTGTTGAGCTAGCATAGATCGAGATTAGGATTTGTCACTCCGAGTATCGGAGAGGTATCTCTGGGCCCTCTCGGTAATGCACATCACTATAAGCCTTGCAAGCAATGTGACTAATGAGTTAGTTGCGGGATAATGCATTGCGGAACGAGTAAAGAGACTTGCCAGTAACGATATTGAACTAGGTATTGAGATACCGACGATCGAATCTCGGGCAAGTAACATACCGATGACAAAGGGAACAACGTATATCGTTATGCGATTTGACCGATAAAGATCTTTGTAGAATATGTGGGAGCCAATATGAACATCCAGGTTCCGCTATTTTTTATTGACCGGAGATGTGTCTCGGTCATGTCTACATAGTTCTCGAACCCGTAGGGTCCGCACGCTTAACGTTCGGTGACGATCGATATTATGAGTTTATGTGTTTTGATGTACCGAAGGTAGTTCGGAGTCCCGGATATGATCACGGACATGACGAGGAGTCTCAAAATGGTTGAGACACAAAGATTAATATATTGGACGGCTATATTCAGACACCGGAAGTGTTCCGGGTGATTTCGAGAAAACCGGAGTGTCGGAGGGTTACCGGACCCCCCCCCCCCCCCCCGGGGAAAGTTGGGCCTTCATGGGCCATAGGGAAGAGGGGAGGCATCCCACAAGGGGCAGCCGCTCCCTCCCTATAGGGAGTTTGAATTGGACTAGGGAGGGGGGCGCGCCCCCCTTTCCTTCTCCTCTTCCTCTCCCTTCCTTCCTTCCCCTTCTCCTCCTAGTAGGACTAGGAAAGGAGGAATCTACTCCTACTAGGAGGAGGATTCCTCCTCCCTTGGCGCGCCACTAGGGCCGGCCGGCCTCCCCCTTACTCCTTTATATACGGGGGCGGGGGCACCCTAGGACACACAAGTTGATTGTTTCCAGTCGTGTGCGGTGCCCCCCTCCACCATAATCCACCTCGGTCATATCGTAGCGGTGCTTAGGCGAATCCCTATTCCGGTAGCATCATCATCACCGTCATCATGCCATCATGCTGACGAAGCTCTCCCTCGACATTCTGCTGTATCGTGAGTTCGTGGGACGTCACCGAGCCGAACATGTGCAGATCGCGGAGGTGCCATACTTTCGGTACTAGGATAGGTCGATCGTGAAGACGTACGACTACATCAACCGCGTCGTCATAATGCTTCCACTTACGGTCTATGAGGGTATGTGGACAACACTCTCCCCTCTCGTTGCTATGCATCACCATGATCTTACGTGTGTGTAGGAAATTTTTGAAATTACTGCGTTACCCAACAATATCTACTTAATGAAACACAAGTATGAAACATTTGAAAAGTCCAAAGAATTTCATAGTGAAGTGGAGAATCATCGTAACAAGAAAATAAAGTTTCTACAATCTAATCACGGAGGCGAATATTTGAGTTACGAGTTTGGCCTTCATTTAAAGCAATATGGAATTGTTTCACAACTCACACCACCTAGAACACCACAACGTAATGGTGTGTCCGAATGTCGTAACCATACTTTGTTAGATATGGTGCATTCTATGATGTCTCTTACCAATTTAGCACTATTGTTTTGGGGTTATGCATTAGAGACAACCACATTCACGTTAAATAGGGCACCGTCTAAATCCGTTGAGACGACACTGTATGAATTGTGGTTTGGCAAGAAACCTAAGCTGTCGTTTCTTAAAGTTTGGGGTTGCGACACATATGTCAGAAGGCTTAGCCTGATAAGCTCGAACCCAAATTGGAGAAGTGTGTCTTCATAGGATACCCTATGGAAACAATTGGGTACACCTTCTACCACAGATCCGAAGGCAAGATCTTTGTTGCCAAGAATGGATCCTTTCTAGAGAAGGAGTTTCTCTCGAAAGAAGTGAGTGGGAGGAAAGTAGAACTTGATGAGGTAATTGTACCTTCTCTCGAATTGGAAAGTAGCACATCGGAGAAATCCATTCCCGTGATGCCTAACCAACTAGAGAGGAAGCTAATGATGATGATCATGAAACTTTAGATCAAGTTACTACCGGGCCTCATAGGTTGAACAAAGCACATTTCGCACTAGAGTGATACGGTAATCCTGTCCTGGAAGTCATGTTACTAGACCAGGGCGAACCTACGAACTATGAAGAAGCTATGATGAGCCCAGATTCCAATAAATGGCTTGAGGCCATGAAATATGAGATATGATCCATGTATCAAAACAAAGTATGGCCTTTCGTGGACTTGCCCGATGATCGACAAGCCATTGAGAATAAATGGATCTTCAAGAAGAAGACATACACTGATGGTAATATCACTACTATAAAGCATGACTTGTCTGATACGTCTCCAGCGTATCTATAACTTTTGATTGTTCCATGTTGTTATATTATCAATCTTGGATGTTTTATAATCATTTTATATCATTTTTTGGTACTAACCTATTGACATAGTGCCAAGTGCCAGTTGCTGTTTTTTCCATGTTTTTTACATCGCAGAAAATCAATACCAAACAGAGTCCAAATGCCAGGAAACATTATAGAGATTTTTTATGGACCAGAAGACAAGTAATGGGCCCTGGCTGCGCCTGGGGGTGCTCCGAGGAGAGCACAACCCACCAGGGCGCGCTAGGAGGCCCAGGCACGCCCTGGTGGGTTGTGCCCACCTCGGGTGCCCCATGGACCACCTCTTTTCTCTATAAATACCCCAATATTCCCAAAACCCTAGGGGAGTCGACGAAATATTCATCCAGCCGCCGCAGAGTCTAGAACCACCAGATCCAATCTAGATACCATCTCGGATGGGGTTCACCACCTCCATTGGTGCCTCTCCGATGATGCGTGAGTAGTTCTTTGTAGACCTTCGGGGTCCGTAGTTAGTAGCTAGATGGCTTCCTCTCTCTCTCTGAATTCTCAATACAATGGTCTCTTAGAGATCCATATGATGTAACTCTTTTGCGGTGTGTTTGTTGGGATCGATGAACTTTGAGTTTATGATCAAATCTATCTTCTTATATCCATGAAAGTATTTGAGTTTCTTTGATCTCTTTTATGCATGATCTCTTATAGGCTCGTATTTCTTCTCCGATATTTTGTTTTTTGGCCAACTTGATCTATTTATCTTGCAATGGGAAGAGGTGCTTTGTAGTGGGTTCGATCTTACGGTGCTTGATCCCAGTGACAGAAAGGGAACCGACACGTATGTATCATTGCTACCAAGGATAAAACGATGGGGTATATCTGTACATAGATAGATCTTGTCTACATCATGTCATCGTTCTTATTGCATTACTCTGTTTCTCCATGAAATTAATACACTAGATGCATGCTGGATAGTGGTCGATGTGTGGAGTAATAGTAGTAGATGCAGGCAGGAGTCGGTCTACTAATCTTGGACGTGATGCCTATGTAATGATCATTGCCTAGATATCATCATGAGTATTTGAAGTTCTATCAATTTCCCAATAGTAATTTGTTCACCCACCGTTTGCTATTTTTCTCAAGAGAAGCCACTAGTGAAACCTACGGCCCCCGGGTCTCTTTCTCTTATTATTGCCTTTGCAATCTATTTTCCTTTGCTTTTTATTTTCAGATCTATTAAACTAAAAATACAAAAATACATTGTTTCAAGTTATTCTTATTTATTTTATTTGGCATTCGATCTATCAATCTACTACAATTTATCTCACGTCCGTTTGCCTATCTTGAGGCACCATACCCGGAAGGGATTAACAACCCCTTTAACACGTCGGGTTGCGAGGATTTGTTATCTACGTGCAGGTGCTGTTTATGTTGTGTTGCTTGGTTCTCCTACTGGTTCAATAACCTTGGTTTCATATATGAGGGAAATACCTACCACCGCTGTGCTGCATCATCCCTTCCTCTTTGAGGAAATACCGACATAGCTTCAAGCGACATCAAAAGGAATTTTTGGCACCGTTGCCGGGGAGGATCTTCAACATATACCAGGTTCCTAATCACAAATCTCATCTCCTCGCAATTTACATTATTTTCCATTTGCCTCTCGTTTTCCTCTCCCCCACTTCACAAAACTTTGCCGTTTTATTCGGCCCTCTTTTCCGTTCGCCGTTTTCTTGTCGGATCTGATTTTGAGTGCAATCCTGTTGCGTAGTCATCACGACTCAAGAGAACACCAAGTTATGTGATTTCTCAAATACCAACAATAATGATTTTATCGGCACTCCGATTGCTCCTCCCGCCACTAGTGTAGAGTCTTGTGATATTAATACCGCTTTGCTAAATCTTGTTATGAAAGATCAATTTTCCGGTACTCCTAATGAGGATGCCGTGTCCCATCTTAATACCTTCTTGGAATTATGCGATATGCAAAAGAAAAAAAATGTGGACAATGATGTGGTGAAGATGAAATTATTTCCGTTTTCTTTGCGTGATTCTGCAAAAAATTGTATCTCTTCTTTGCCTCGCAATAGTATCGATTCTTGGAATAAGTGCAAAGATGCTTTTATCACTAAGTATTCTCCACCCGCAAAAATTATTTCCCTTAACCCAAATCATGAATTTCAAGCAACCTGAACATGAGAATGTTGCACAATCTTGGGAAAAGATGAAAATGATGCTAAGGAATTTCCCAACTCATGGGTTAAATCTTTGGATGATCATACAAAATTTTTATGCGGGGTTGAATTTTGTTTCCCGTAATCTTTTAGATTCTGCCGCGGGTGGTACTTTTATGGAAATTACTTAGGGTGAATCTACCAAATTGCTTGATAATATTATGGAAAATTATTCACAATGGCATACTGAAAGAGCTCCTACTAGTAAAAAAGTTAATCCGGTTGAAGAAATTTCTTCTTTGAGTGAAAAAGTTGATGCTCTTGTGAAATTGGTTGCTAGTAGAAGTGCTCCTATTGATTTTAATGATATGCCTTTGTCTACTTTGATTGAGAAAAATAGTGATGCCATAGATGTGGATTGTATCTCTCGAAATAATTTCAATAATAATGCTTATAGAGGTAATTTTAATCCTAGGCCTTTTCCTAGTAATTCCTCTAATAATGATGGTAATGTCTATTGAAATAAATCTTATAATAATAGGAACACTTCTGATCTTGAGAATAATATTAAATAATTTATCAACACGCAAAAAGTTTTCAACACTACCATAGAGGAAAAGTTGAATAACATTGATAATTTGTCTAGAAGTGTTGATAGAATTTCTCATGATGTGGAAAGTCTCAGGATAAAACATTTTGTGCATAAGGTAGAAGAATCAATTAAAGGTATTTATGTTTCTATGGATGAAAGTAAGAAAAGAACCGCTATGCTTAGAGCTAAAAGAGAATTTTTAGAAAAAGCGTTTTCTAGTGATTACTTTCGCAAAAGTGATGAAGATCTTAAAATGATTGGTGTTTCTTCTATTTATTCCTTGTTTAGTAAAGTTAAGATTGATGAAAAAGGGACTGGAGAAGAGTCAACTTTAGCTAGAAGGCATCCCGATAATTCGGAGGGTGAAAATCTTGTTGAGAAAATTCATAAAAGTGGGTTTGAAGAGGTCAAAACTTTAGCTAGTTATGTACCCGCTCTTTTGGATTACGAAGACTTTAATTATGATAGTCTCTCTTTGATTGATTGTATTTCTTTGTTGCAATCCATGATAAATTCACCCCATGCCTATGAACAAAATAAAGCTTTTACTAAACAAATTGTTGATGCTATGATGAAAACTTCAGAAGAAAAGTTGGAATTAGAAGTTTCAATTCCTATAAAATTGCATGATGAATGGGAACCTACTATCAAAGTCAATATTAAAAATTATGAGTGCCTTGCTTTGTGTGATTTGGGTGCTAGTGTTTCTACAATTCCGAAATCTTTATGTGATGTGCTTGGTCTTACCGATCTTGAAGAATGTTCTTTAAATTTGCAATTGGCGGATTCTACTATTAAAATGCCTATGGGAAGAATTAATGATGTTATTATTCTTGCAAATAGGAATTATGTGCCATAGATTTTATTGTTCTTGATATTGATTGCAAACTGTCTTGTCCAATTATTCTTGGTAGACCGTTTTTACGCACTATTGGTGCCGTGATTGATATGAAAGAAGGCAATATTAAGTTCCAATTTCCTTTGACGAAGGGTATGGAACACTTCCCTATGCCAAGAATTAGGCCACCATATGAATCAATCATGAGGGCATCTTATGGATCTCGAACCAAAGATGACAAAACTTAGATCCTTGCTTTATGCCTAGCTAAGGGCGTAAAACTATAACGCTTGTTGGGAGGCAACCCAATGAATACAATTTATTTTTGCCTTTTGCTTTTGTGTTCTTGAGTGTTAGCACAATTATGCCACTGCTATGATTGTGTTTTTATGTTCTAATTAGTGTTTGTGCCAAGTAAAGCCTTTAGGATCTTCTTGGATGATAGTTGTTTGATCTTGCTGAAAAAATAGAAACTTTTGCGCTCATGAAAATAATTCTCATTTTTAACCAGAGAGAGATAAAATACCCATTACTATTGCATTAGATCAACATACAAATGTCTCAGGTCGTCATAATTTTTTAGAATTTTTGGAGTTACAGAAGTATTCGAAATAGTCAGATTGCTACAGACTGTTCTATTTTGACAGATTCTGTTTTTGCGTTTTGTGCTTATTTTGATGGCTCTATGGTTTTCTTTGATGAGTTTTTGCCATAGAAAAGTTGGAATATAGTAGATATAATGCAAAAACAAACTATGAATTGGTTTGGTACAATACTTATAGTAGTAATTTCCTTTGTTTTACTAACGGACCTCATGAAGGTTTTGTTGAGTTTTGTGTGATTGAAGTTTTCAAGTTTTGGGTTATCTTACGATGGATGAAGGAATAAGGAGTAAGAAGATCTGCTATTATCCAAAAATGAGCAAACAAATAAGCTTGGGGATGCCCCCGAGTGGCATCCCCTCTTTCTTCTAACGACCATCGGTATTTTACTCGAAGCTATATTTTTATTTGTCACATACTATGTGTTTTGCTTGGAGCGTCTTGTATGATATGAGTCTTTACTTGTTTTATTTTGTGTTTTAAGTCTTGATTCATTGCTGCACACACCTATTTGAGAGAGCCAAAATTATGTCATGACTTGTTAGAATTGCTCTCTAGGCTTCACTTAAATTTTTATGAGCTATGGACTTGCTCTAGTGCTTCACTTATATCTTTTTGAGCACGGTGTGCTTTAGTATTTTTGAATAAATACTCTCTTGCTTCACTTAGATTTGTTTTAGAGTTAGTAAAATTTTCAAGAAATTATCTCTTACTTCACTTAGATTAATTTGAGAGAAAGAAATAAATATTATGCTCATGATATTCACTTATATTTGTTTGAGATTATCAAAAGCAACACATAAAAATTAGTCCCAAAGTGATAGATATACAAGAAGGATATAATAAAAACTTCATGAAGATCATTGGACAAAATAAACTTGATTCTTAGTAATAGTTTTGAGATATGATGATGTGATATGTGAGTTATGTTGATGAGTAATTATGCTTTAGTAAGAATATTGGTGTTAAGGTTTCCCTATGCAAGCACGAAAGTCAATAATTATGTAATGAAATTATATCCTACTTGTGGTGCATTATTCGGTGTTAATTATGCTTAATGCTCGCTTATGAGATTATCCGTTTCTTGGTTGGTCACTTCTCAATCTTTTGCTAGCCTTCATTTTGCACTAAGTATGATCTCTACTTGTGCCTCCAAAAACCTTTAACCCAGTTTTGCCACAGGAGTCTACTATATCTACCTATATGCGGTATTATTTTGCCGTTCTAAGAAAATTTGTAGGTGCCATCTATAATTTTCAAAATAAACTTCTCTTTTGTGTGTTCGTTTCGCTCGCGAAGCGGTGATGGGTGGCTAATATTTTCCATGCTAGATGTGTTATTCTCACGATAAGTGTTTATTCATTTGTCATTGCACGAGAGTAAGGCAAAGGTATTAGGCATGCCCAGTCCCGAAATGAAAAATGAATTTACTTTATGTTGTCAAATAATAAATTCCTTGGAAAGTGTTGGTATGGAAGGCACCCGTGGATACGGCTAGCCATGGAAAGTGAAAGTATGGTTGAAAAAGGAATAAACTTTATTTTCTGTTTGGGAACCACCTATGATATATCTAAGCATGGAAAGTGTTGGGAACTCTAAGTCGTTTTCGTTGGTGGGAAGGATACACCTCCCAAAATGTTTTTATATCTAAGTTTTTCGCTTTGAGCTCTGGCACCTCTACAAATCCCTACTTCCTCTGCGAAGGGCCTTTCTTTTACTTTATGCAATTTTTATTTTGAATTTGAGTCTCCATCTTCTCTTATAAAAGCACCAACTAGGAGGCAATATGATCGTACTTGAGTATTGGGTGTAGTTAATATGCGAGTGTGTTTCATGAATGGATCAATGACTGAACATGATGGGATAGGGATAACTTATTTTAGCGTTGATATTTTGAAAGACATGGTTGCTTGTTGATATGCTTGAGTATTTAAATTATCATGTCAAAACTAGACTATTGCTTTGAACAATATAAAAGTCCAAATGTCCATGCTATAAAGAAAAGGAATATGATATGACATGATAGGTAGCATTCCACATCAAAATTCCGTTTTTATCACTTACCTACTCGAGGACGAGTAGGAGTTAAGCTTGGGGATGCTGATAAGTCTCCAACGTATCCATAATTTTTGATTGTTCCATACTGTTATATTATCAATCTTGGATGTTTTATAATCATTTTATATCATTTTTGCTACTAGCCTATTGACATAGTGCCAAGTGCTAGTTGTTATTTTTTCCATGTTTTTACATCGCAGAAAATCAATACCAAATGGAGTCCAAATGCCATGAAACTTTACGGAGATTTTTTATGGACCAGAAGACATGTAATGGACCCTGGTTGCGCCTGGGGGTGTTCCGAGGAGAGCACAACCCACCAGAGCGCGCCAGGAGGCCCATGCGCGCCTTGGTGGGTTGTGCCCACCTCGGGTGCCCCCTGGACCGCCTCTTTGCTCTATAAATATCCCAATATTCCCAAAACCCTAGGGGAGTCGACGAAATATTCATATAGCCGCCGCAGAGTCCAGAACCACCAGATCAAATCTAGACACCATCTCGGATGGGGTTCACCACCTCCATTGGTGCCTCTCCGATGATGCGTGAGTAGTTCTTTGTAGACCTTCGGGGTCCATAGTTAGTAGCTAGATGGCTTCCTCTCTCTCTCTGAATTCTCAATACAATGGTCTCTTAGAGATCCATATGATGTAACTCTTTTGCGGTGTGTTTGTTGGGATCGATGAACTTTGAGTTTATGATCAGATCTATCTTCTTATATCCATGAAAGTATTTGAGTTTCTTTGATCTCTTTTATGCATGATCTCTTATAGGTTCGTATTTATTATCCGATATTTGGGTTTTGTTTGGCCAACTTGATCTATTTATCTTGCAATGGGAAGAGGTGCTTTGTAGTGGGTTCGATCTTACGGTGCTTGATCCCAGTGACAGAAAGGGAACTGACACGTATGTATCGTTGCTACTAAGGATAAAATGATGTGGTATATCTCTACATAGATAGATCTTGTCTACATCATGTCATCGTTCTTATTGCATTACTCCGTTTCTCCATGAACTTAAGACACTAGATGCATGCTGGATAGCAGTCGATGTGTGGAGTAATAGTAGTAGATGTAGGCAGGAGTCAGTCTACTAATCTTGGACGTGATGCCTATGTAATGATCATTGCCTGGATATCATCACGAGTATTTGAAGTTCTATCAATTGCCCAACAGTAATTTGTTCACCCACCATTTGCTATTTTTCTCAAGAGAAGCCACTAGTGAAACCTACGGCCCCCGGGTCTCTTTCTCTTATTATTTGCCTTTGTGATATATTTTCCTTTGCTTTTATTTTTAGATCTATTAAACTAAAAATACAAAAATACCTTGTTGTGGTTTATTCTTATTTATTTTATTTGGCGTTCGATCTATCAATCTACTACAATTTATCTCACGTCCGTTTGCCTATCTTGAGGCACCGTACCCGGAAGGGATTGACAACCCCTTTAACACGTCAGGTTGCGAGGATTTGTTATCTGCGTATAGGTGTTGTTTACGTTGTGCTGCTTGGTTCTCCTATTGGTTCGATAACCTTGGTTTCATATCTGAGGGAAATACCTACCGCCGCTGTGCTGCATCATCCCTTCCACTTTGGGGAAATCCCGACATAGCTTCAAGGGACATCATTGTCGCAAAATGGTTTCGACAAGTTCAAGGGGTTGACTACGATGATACTTTCTCACCCCTGGCGATGCTTAAGTCTGTCCGACTCATGTTAGCAATTGCTGAATTTTATAATTATGAAATCTGGCAAATGGACGTCAAAACTGTATTCTTTAATGAATTTCTTAAAGAAGAGTTGTATATGATGCAACCAGAAGGTTTTGTCGATCCTAAAGGTGATATCAAAGTGTGCAAGCTCCAGCTCCATTTATGGACTGGTGCAAGCATCTCGAAGTTGGAATATATGCTTTGATGAGGTGATCAAAGCATATGGTTTTATACAGGCTTACGAAGAAGCCTGTATTTATAAGAAAGTGAGTGGGAGCTCTGTAGCATTTCTGATATTATATGTGGATGATATATTGTTGATTGGTAATGATATAGAATTTCTGGATAGCATAAAAGGATACTTGTATAAGAATTTTTCAATGAAAGACCTCGGTGAAGCTGCTTATATATTGGGCATCCAGATCTATAGGGATAGATCAAGGTGCTTAATAGGACTTTCACAAAGCACATACGTTGACAAAGTTTTGAAGAAGTTCAAAATGGATCAGTCAAAGAAAGGGTTCTTGCCTATGTTACAAGGTGTGAAATTGAGTCAGACTCAAAGCCTGACCACTTCAAAAGATAGAGAGGAAATGAAAGTCATTCCCTATGCCTCAGCCATAGGTTCTATCATGTATGCTATGTTGTGTACCAGACCTGATGTGTGCCTTTCCATAAGTTTGGAAGGAAGGTACCAAAGTAATCCAAGAGTGGATCACTAGACAATGGTTGAGAACATCTTGAAGTACCTGAAAAGGACCAAGGATATGTTTCTCATTTATGCAGGTGACAAAGAGCTCGTCATAAATGGTTATGTCGATGCTAGCTTCGACACTGATTTGAATGACTCTAAGTCACAAACCAGATACGTATTTATATTGAATGGTGGAGCTGCCAGTTGGTGTAGTTCCAAGCAGAGCGTCGTGGTGGGATCTACATGTGAAGCATAGTACATAGCTACTTCAGAAGCCGCACATGAAGGAGTCTGGATGAAGGAGTTCATATACGATCTGGGTGTTATACCCAGTGCATCGGGTCCAACAAAAATATTTTGTGACAACACTGGAGAAATTGCCTTAGCGAAGGAATCTAGGTTTCACAAGAGAACCAAACACATCAAGAGACGCTTCAACTCCATTCGTGAAAAGGTCAAGGATGGAGACATAGAAGTTTGCAAAATACATACGGATCTGAATGTAGCAGACCCATTGACTAAGCCTCTTCTGCGAGCAAAACATGATTAGCACCAAGACTCCATGGATGTTAGATTCATTATAATGTAATCTAGATTATTGACTCTAGTGCAAGTGGGAGACTGAAGGAAATATGCCCTAGAGGCAATAGTAAAGTTGTTATTTTATATTTCCTTATTCATGATAAAGGTTTATTATTCATGCTAGAATTGTATTGATCAAAAACTTAAATACATATGTGAATACATAAACAAATACCGTGTCCCTAGTAAGCCTCTACTAGACTAGCTTGTTGATCAAAGATGGTTAAGGTTTCCTAACCATAGACATGTGTTGTCATTTGATAACGGGATCACATCATTAGGAGAATGATGTGATGGACAAGCCCCATCAGTTAGCTTAGCATATGATCGTTTAGTTTATTGCTACTGCTTTCTTGATGTCAAATACATATTCCTTTGACTATGAGATTATGCAACTCTCGGATACCGGAGGAATACCTTGTGTGCTATCAAACATCACAATGTAACTGGGTGATCATAAAGATGCTCTATAGGTATCTCCAAAGGTGTTTGTTGAGTTGGCATAGATCGAGATTAGGATTTGTCACTCCGTGTATTGGAGAGGTATCTCTGGGCCCTCTCAGTAATACACATCATAAGAAGCCTTGCAATCAAAGTGACTAAGGATTTAGTTGCAAGATGATGTATTACAGAACGAGTAAAGAGACTTGCCGGTAACGAGATTGAACTATGTATGAAGATACCGATGATCGAATCTCGGGCAAGTAACATACCGATGGATAAAGGGAATTATGTATGTTGTCATAATATTCGACCGATAAAGATCTTCATAGAATATGTAGGTGCCAATTTGGGCATCCAAGTTCCGCTATTGGTTATTGACCAGAGAGGTGTCTCGGTCATGTCTACATAGTTCTTGAACCCGTAGGGTCCACACGCTTAATGTTTATTGACGATATAGTATTATATGAGTTATGTATGTTGATGACCGAATGTTGTTCGGAGTCCCGGATGAGATCACAGACATGACGAGGAGCTTTAGAGTAGCCCGGAGGTAAAGATTGATATATGAGATAATAGTGTTTGGCTTCCGGAAAGGGTTTCAGATGTTTCCCAAAATGTTTGGGTACGAGAACACTTTATTTGGGCCAAAGGGTAAAGCCCACGAGGCTTTTGGAAAGTGCAAAAGGAAGTTTTGCGGAGGCCAGGGGCCAGACGTCGGGAACCCTGGCGTCTGAGTCCAGACACCGTGTAACACCCGGATAATTAAGCTACAGTGAAACTCTGCTAATGATGCCACGTCACCTCCGTTACTGTTGCTAATCCCTCATTAGTTCGAAACCGGTTTGAAAATCAAATTCAAAATATGGCAAACAATAAAAGTTTTCAAACACTAAAACTAAAATGTTCGGAGTGGGACAATTAATGCCTAGTTATTTATGGTGAAGGAGCCACGCTTTTACGGAATGCCTAAATATTTTATGATGAATTAAAACAGAAAGGAAAATAAATAAAAGGAAAAGAATAAAGAACCGAAAGCAAAACAAGTACAAAAAAGAAAAGAAAAACCCCTGCTAGGCCGTGGCCCAGCTGGCCACTGGGCCAACCAGGCCGACCCAGCCGCGCCCCATCCCACTCTCCATATCCCCCATCCCGGTCAAACCCTAACCCTCAACCACCCACTCCCCCCACGACACCCACTTCCCTCGATCTGGATCAGGGGGCAACAACGCCCCTCGCCGCTTGCCCGACCCCGTCGCCCCCGACGCCTGTCGCCACCACCACATCGCCGTCGACCACCGGAGCTCCTCCACCCGGACCACGCCGCCCCAGTTGCCGCCGCCTCCTCGTCCCCGTCGCTTGTCCTTGTCCTCCTCCCCAAAGGCACCCCGATCCACAACGCCCCTCGTCCCTGCAATGTGGGTGAGCCCCCGGGCTCCGGCCTCGCTCCTTCTTCTCCACTTCTGCTGTGGCTATCGCTGCGCGCCGTCGCCATCGTGTCCCTGCCCCGTCGTGGCTCACACCTACCATGGCCGCTCGACTTCCCCCTGCTCCGGCTGTGCCACTTCGCGAGACCGTGCCCTGGCCAAGACACTCGCACCTCCCGGACCTGGACCTCGCACGCTGATAACCCACAATTATAGGGGATCGCAACAGTTTTCTAGGGTAGAGTATTCAACCCAAATTTATTGATTCGACACAAGGGGAGCCAAAGAATATTCTCAAGTATTAGCAACTGAGTTATCAATTCAACCACACCTGGAAAACTTCATATCTGCAGCAAAGTATTTAGTAGCAAAGTAGTATGGAAGTAACGTTAACGGTGACAAAGGTAACAGTAGCAGTTTTGTAGCAATTGTAACAGTGGCAATGGTAAAGTAACTAAGCAAAGATCAATATGTGAAAAGCTCGTAGGTAATGGATCAGTGATTGATAATTATGTTGGATGCGATTCCTCATGTAATAGTTATAACATAGGGTGACACAGAACTAGCTCCAGTTCATCAATGTAATGTAGGCATGTATTTCGAATATAGTCATACATGCTTATGGAAAAGAACTTGCATGACATCTTTTGTCCTACCCTCCCATGGCATCGGGGTCCTATTGGAAACTAAGGATTATTAAGGCCTCCTTTTAATAGAGCACCGGACCAAAGCATTAACACTTAGTGAATACATGAACTCCTCAAACTACGGTCATCATCGGGAGTGGTCCCGATTATTGTCACTTCGGGGTTACTCGATCATAACACATAATATGTGACTATTGACTTGCAAGATAGGATCAAGAACTCACATATATTGATGAAAACATAATAGGTTCAGATCTGAAATCATGGCACTCGGGCCCTAGTGACAAGCATTAAGCATAGCAAAGTCATAGCAACAACAATCTCAGAACATAATGGATACTAGGGATCAAACCATAGGAAAACTAACTCGATTACATGGTAAATCTCATCCAACCCATCACCGTCCAGCAAGCCTATGATGGAATTACTCACGCACGGCGGTGAGCATCATGAAATTGGTGATGGAGGATGGTTGATGATGACGACGGCGACGGATTCCCCTCTCTGGAGCCCCGAATGGACTCCAGATCAGCCCTCCCGAAAGAGATTAGGGCTTCGCGGCGGCTCCGTATCGTAAAATGCGATGAATCCTTCTCTTTGATTTTTTTCTCCCCGAATGTGAATATATAGAGTTGGAGTTGAGGTCAGTGGTGCACCAGGGGGCCCACGAGACAGGGGGCGCGCCCAGGGGGGTAGGCGTGCCCCCACCCTCATGGACAGGGTGTGGGCCCCCTGGCCTTGATTCTTTCGCCAGTGTTTTTTATATATTCCAAAAATATTCTCCGTGAAGTTTCAGGTCATTCCGAGAACTTTTTATTTCTGCACAAAATGAACACCATGGCAATTCTGCTGAAAACAACGTCAGTCCGGGTTAGTTCCATTCAAATCATGCAAGTTAGAGTCCAAAACAAGGGCAAAAGTGTTTGGAAAAGTAGATACGTTGGAGACATATCAACTCCCCCAAGCTTAAACCTTTGCTTGTCCTCAAGCAATTCAGTTGACAAACTGAAAGTGATAAAGAAAAACTTTTACAAACTCTGTTTGCTCATGTTGTTGTAAATATGTAAAGCCAGCATTCAAGTTTTCAGCAAAGATTATGAACTAACCATATTCACAATAACACTTAGGTCTCATATTTACTCATATCAATGGCATAATCAACTAGCGAGCAATAATAATAAATCTCGGATGACAACACTTTCTCAAAATAATCATAATATGATATAACAAGATGGTATCTCGCTAGCCCTTTCTGAGACCGCAAAACATAAATGCAGAGCACCTCTGAAGATCAAGGACTGACTAAACATTGTAATTCATGGTAAAAGAGATCCAGTCATACTCAATATAAACTAATAGTAATGCATATAAATGACAACGGTGCTCTCCAACTAGTGCTTTTTAATAAGAGGGTGATGACTCAACATAAAAGTAAATAAATAGGCCCTTCACAGAGGGAAGCAGGGATTTGTAGAGGTGCCAAAGCTCGATTTTTGAAATAGAGATAAATAATATTTTGAGTGGCATACTTCCATTGTCAACATAACAACCGAGAGATCTCGATATCTTCCATGCTACACACATTATAGGCGGTTCCCAAACAGAATAGTAAAGTTTATACTCCCCCTACCACCAACAAACATCAATCCATGGCTTGTCCGAAACAATGGGTGCCTCCAACTAACAACAATCCTAGGGGAGTTTTGAAGGAAATATGCAATAGAGGCAATAATAAAGTTATTATTTATTTCCTTATATCATGATAAAAGTTTATTATTCATGCTAGAATTGTATTAACCGGAAACATAATACATGTGTGAATACATAGACAAACAGAGTGTCACTAGTATGCCTCTACTAGACTATGTTGTTAATCAAAGATGGTTATGTTTCCTAACCATAGACAAAGAGTTGTCATTTGATTAACAGGATCACATCATTAGTTGAATGATCTGATTGACATGACCCATTCCGTTAGCTTAGCACCCGATCGTTTAGTATGTTGCTATTGCTTTCTTCATGACTTATACATGTTCCTATGACTATGAGATTATGCAACTCCCGTTTGCCAGAGGAACACTTTGTGTGCTACCAAACGCCACAACGTAACTGGGTGATTATAAAGGAGCTCTACAGGTGTCTCCAAAGGTACATGTTGGGTTGGCGTATTTCGAGATTAGGATTTGTCACTCCGATTGTTGGAGAGGTATCTCTGGGCCCTCTCGGTAATGCACATCACTTAAGCCTTGCAAGCATTGCAACTAATGAGTTAGTTGCGGGATGATGTATTACAGAACGAGTAAAGAGACTTGCCGGTAACGAGATTGAACTAGGTATGGGATACCGACGATCGAATCTCGGGCAAGTAACATACCGATGACAAAGGGAACAACGTATGTCGTTATGCGGTCTGACCGATAAAAGATCTTCGTAGAATATGTAGGAGCCAATATGAGCATCCAGGTTCCGCTATTGGTTATTGACCGGAGACGTGTCTCGGTCATGTCTACATTGTTCTTGAACCCGTAGGGTCCGCACGCTTAAGGTTACGATGACAGTTATATTATGAGTTTATACATTTTGATATACCGAAGGTTGTTCGGAGTCCCGGATGTGATCACGGACATGACGAGGAGTCTCGAAATGGTCGAGACATAAAGATTGATATATTGGAAGCCTATGTTTGGATATCGAAAGTGTTCCGGGTGAAATCAGGATTTTACCGGAGTACCGGGAGGTTACCGGAACCCCCCGGGAGCTATATGGGCCTAAGTGGGCCTTAGTGGAAAAGAGAAGGGGCAGCCCTAGATGGGCCGCGCGCCCCTCCCCTCCCTTGGTCCGAATAGGACAAGGAGAGGGGGCTGCCCCCTCCCCCCTCTCTTTTCCCCCCTCCGCGAATCCTATTCCAACTAGGATTGGGGGGGGGGGGAATCCTACTCCCAGAGGGAGTAGGACTCCTCCTGGCGTGCCTCTCCTAGGCCGGCCACACCCCCCCCCCTTGAGCCTTTATATACGGAGGCAGGGGCACCCCAGAGAAACACAAGTTGATCCACGTGATCATATTCTTAGCCGTGTGCGGTGCCCCCTTCCACCATAGTCCTCGATAATATTGTAGCGGTGCTTAGGCGAAGCCCTGCTGCAGTAGTACATCAAGATCGTCACCACACCGTCGTGCTGACGGAACTCTTCCCCGACACTTTGCTGGATCGGGGTCCGGGGATCGTCATCGAGCTGAACGTGTGCTAGAACTCGGAGGTGCCGTAGTTTCGGTGCTTGATCGGTCGGGCTGCGGAGACGTATGACTACATCAACTAAACGCTTCCGTTGTCGATCTACAAGGGTACGTAGATCATACTCTCCCCTCTCGTTGCTATGCATCACCATGATCTTGCGTGGGCGTAGGAAATTTTTTGAAATTACTATGAAACCCAACAGTGGCATCCGAGCCTAGGTTTTATATGTTGATGTTATATGCACGAGTAGAACACAAGTGAGTTGTGGGCGATATAAGTCATACTGCTTACCAGCATGTCATACTTTGGTTCGGCGGTATTGTTGGACGAAGCGGCCCGGATCGACATTACGCGTACGCTTACGCGAGACCGGTTCTCCCAACTTGATTTGCACATAGGTGGCTTGCGGGTGACAGTTTCTCCAACTTTAGTTGAACTGAGTGTGGCTACGCCCGGTCCTTGCGAAGGTTAAAACAGCACCAACTTGACAAACTATCGTTGTGGTTTTTGATGCGTAGGTAAGATTGGTTCTTGCTTAAGCCCGTAGCAGCCACGTAAAACATGCAACAACAAAGTAGAGGACGTCTAACTTGTTTTTGCAGGGCATGTTGTGATGTGATATGGTCAAGACATGATGCTAAATTTTATTGTATGAGATGATCATTTTTTGTAACCGAGTTATCGGCAACCGGCAGGAGCCATATGGTTGTCGCTTTATTGTATGCAATGCAATCGCGCTGTAATGCTTTACTTTATCACTAAGCAGTAGCGATAGTCGTGGAAGCATAAGATTGGCGAGATGACAACGATGCTACGATGGAGATCAAGGTGTCGCGCCGGTGACGATGGTGATCATGACGGTGCTTCGGAGATGGAGATCACAAGCACAAGATGATGATGGCCATATCATATCACTTATATTGATTGCATGTGATGTTTATATTTTATGCATCTTATCTTGCTTTGATTGACGGTAGCATTATAAGATGATCTCTCACTAAATTATCAAGAAGTGTTCTCCCTGAGTATGCACCGTTGCGAAAGTTCTTCGTGCTGAGACACCACGTGATGATCGGGTGTGATAGGCTCTACGTTCAAATACAACGGGTGCAAAACAGTTGCACACGCGGAATACTCAGGTTATACTTGACGAGCCAAGCATATACAGATATGGCCTCGGAACACGGAGACCGAAAGGTCGAGCGTGAATCATATAGTAGATATGATCAACATAGTGATGTTCACCAATGAAACTACTCCATCTCACGTGATGATCGGACATGGTTTAGTTGATTTGGATCACGTAATCACTTAGAGGATTAGAGGGATATCTATCTAAGTGGGAGTTCTTTAAGTAATATGATTAATTGAACCTAAATTTATCATGAACTTAGTACCTAATAGTATCTTGCTTGTTTATGTATGATTGTAGATAAATGGCCCGTGCTGTTGTTCTGTTGAATTTTAATGCGTTCCTTGAGAAAGCAAAGTTGAAAGATGATGGTAGCAATTACACGGACTGGGTCCGTAACTTGAGGATTATCCTCATTGCTGCACAGAAGAATTACGTCCTGGAAGCACCACTGGGTGCCAGGCCTGCTGCTGGAGCAACACCAGATGTTGTAAACGTCTGGCAGAGCAAAGCTGATGACTACTCGATAGTTCAGTGTGCCATGCTTTACGGCTTAGAACCGGGACTTCAACGACATTTTGAACGTCATGGAGCATATGAGATGTTCCAGGAGTTGAAGTTAATATTTCAAGCAAATGCCCGGATTGAGAGATATGAAGTCTCCAATAAGTTCTATAACTGCAAGATGGAGGAGAACAGTTCTGTCAGTGAGCATATACTCAAAATGTCTGGGTATAATAATCACTTGATTCAAATGGGAGTTAATCTTCCAGATGATTGCGTCATTGACAGAATTCTCCAATCACTGCCACCAAGCTACAAGAGCTTCGTGATGAACTATAATATGCAAGGATGAATAAGACTATTCCCGAGCTCTTCACAATGCTGAAAGCTGCGGAGGTAGAAATCAAAAAGGAGCATCAAGTGTTGATGGTCAACAAGACCACTAGTTTCAAGAAAAAGGGCAAAGGGAAGAAGAAGGGGAACTTCAAGAAGAACAGCAAGCAAGTTGCTGCTCAAGAGAAGAAACCCAAGTCTGGACCTAAGCCTGAAACTGAGTGCTTCTACTGCAAGCAGACTGGTCACCGGAAGCGGAACTGCCCCAAGTATTTGGCGGATAAGAAGGATGGCAAGGTGAACAAAGGTATATGTGATATACATGTTATTGATGTGTACCTTACTAATGCTCGCAGTAGTACCTGGGTATTTGATACTAGTTCTGTTGCTAATATTTGCAACTCGAAACAGGGACTACGGATTAAGCGAAGATTGGCTAAGGACGAGGTGACGATGCGCGTGGGAAACGGTTCCAAAGTCGATGTGATCGCAGTCGGCACGCTACCTCTACATCTACCTTCGGGATTAATATTAGACCTAAATAATTGTTATTTGGTGCCAGCGTTAAGCATGAACATTATATCTGGATCTTGTTTGATGCGAGACGGTTATTCATTTAAATCAGAGAATAATGGTTGTTCTATTTATATGAGTAATATCTTTTATGGTCATGCACCCTTGAAGAGTGGTCTATTCTTATTAAATCTCGATAGTAGTAACACACATATTCATAATGTTGAAACCAAAAGATGCAAAGTTGATAATGATAGTGCAACTTATTTGTGGCACTGCCGTTTTGGTCATATCGGTGTAAAGCGCATGAAGAAACTCCATACTGATGGACTTTTGGAACCACTTGATTATGAATCACTTGGTACTTGCGAACCGTGCCTCATGGGCAAGATGACTAAAACACCGTTCTCCGGTACTATGGAGAGAGCAACAGATTTGTTGGAAACCATACATACAGATGTATGTGGTCCGATGAATATTGAGGCTCGTGGCGGATATCGTTATTTTCTCACCTTCACAGATGACTTAAGCAGATATGGGTATATCTACTTAATGAAACATAAGTCTGAGACATTTGAAAAGTTCAAAGAATTTCAGAGTGAAGTTGAAAATCATCGTAACAAGAAAATAAAGTTTCTACGATCTGATCGTGGAGGAGAATATTTGAGTTACGAGTTTGGTGTACATTTGAAACAATGCGGAATAGTTTCGCAACTCACGCCACCCGGAACACCACAACGTAATGCTGTGTCCGAACGTCGTAATCGTACTTTACTAGATATGGTGCGATCTATGATGTCTCTTACTAATTTACCGCTATCGTTTTGGGGTTATGCTTTGGAGACGGCCGCATTCACGTTAAATAGGGCACCATCAAAATCCGTTGAGACGACGCCTTATGAACTATGGTTTGGCAAGAAACCAAAGTTGTCATTTCTGAAAGTTTGGGGCTGCGATGCTTATGTGAAAAAGCTTCAACCTGATAAGCTCGAACCCAAATCGGAGAAATGTGTCTTCATAGGATATCCAAAGGAGACTATTGGATACACCTTCTATCACAGATCCGAAGGCAAGACTTTTGTTGCTAAGTTCGGAAACTTTCTAGAGAAGGAGTTTCTCTCGAAAGAAGTGAGTGGGAGGAAAGTAGAACTTGACGAGGTAACTGTACCTGATCCCTTATTGGAAAGTAGTGCATCACAGAAAACTGTTTCTGTGACACCTACACCAATTAGTGAGGAAGCTAACGATGATGATCATGAAACTTCAGAACAAGATACTACTGAACCTCGTAGATCAACCAGAGTAAGATCCGCACCAGAGTGGTACGGTAATCCTGTTCTGGAAGTCATGCTACTAGATCATGATGAACCTACGAACTATGAAGAAGCGATGGTGAGCCTAGATTCCGCAAAATGGCTTGAAGCCATGAAATCTGAGATGGGATCCATGTATGAGAACAAAGTGTGGACTTTGGTTGACTTGCCCAATGATCGGCAAGCAATTGAGAATAAATGGATCTTCAAGAAGAAGACTGACACCGACGGTAATATTACTGTCTACGAAGCTCGACTTGTCGCAAAAGGGTTTCGGCAAGTTCAAGGGATTGACTACGATGAGACCTTCTCACCCGTAGCGATGCTTAAGTCTGTCCGAATCATGTTAGCAATTGCCGCATTTTATGATTATGAAATTTGGCAGATGGATGTCAAAACTGCATTCCTGAATGGATTTCTGGAAGAAGAGTTGTATATGATGCAACCGGAGGGTTTTGTCGATCCAAAGGGAGCTAACAAAGTGTGCAAGCTCCAGCGATCCATTTATGGACTGGTGCAAGCCTCTCGGAGTTGGAATAAACGCTTTGATAGTGTGATCAAAGCATTTGGTTTTATACAGACTTTTGGAGAAGCCTGTATTTACAAGAAAGTGAGTGGGAGCTCTGTAGCATTTCTGGTATTATATGTGGATGACATATTACTGATCGGAAATGATATAGAATTTCTGGATAGCATAAAGGGATACTTGAATAAAAGTTTTTCAATGAAAGACCTCGGTGAAGCTGCTTACATATTAGGCACAAAGCTCTATGGAGATAGATCAAGACGTTTAATTGGACTTTCACAAAGCACATACATTGACAAAATTTTGAAGAAGTTCAAAATGGATCAAGCAAAGAAAGGGTTCTTGCCTGTGTTACAAGGTGTGAAGTTGAGTCGGACTCAATGCCCGACCACTGCAGAAGATAGAGAGAAGATGAAAGATGTTCCCTATGCTTCGGCCATAGGCTCTATCATGTATGCAATGCTGTGTACCAGACCTGATGTGTGCCTTGCTATAAGTCTAGCAGGGAGGTACCAAAGTAATCCAGGAGTGGATCACTGGACAGCGGTCAAGAACATCCTGAAGTACCTGAAAAGGACTAAGGATATGTTTCTCGTATATGGAGGTGACAAAGAGCTCATCGTAAACGGTTACGTTGATGCAAGCTTTGACACTGATCCAGACGATTCTAAATCGCAAACCGGATACGTGTTTACATTAAACGGTGGAGCTGTGAGTTGGTGCAGTTCTAAACAAAGCGTCATGGCGGGATCTACATGTGAAGCGGAATACATAGCTGCTTCGGAAGCAGCAAATGAAGGAGTCTGGATGAAGGAGTTCATATCCGATCTAGGTGTCGTACCTAGTACATCGGGTCCAATGAAAATCTTTTGTGACAATACTGGTGCAATTGCCTTGGCGAAGGAATCCAGATTTCACAAGAGAACCAAGCACATCAAGAGACGCTTCAATTCCATCCGGGATCTAGTCCAGGTGGGAGACATAGAGATTTGCAAGATACATATGGATCTGAATGTTGCAGACCCGTTGACTAAGCCTCTTCCACGAGCAAAACATGATCAGCACCAAGGCTCCATGGGTGTTAGAATCATTACTGTGTAATATAGATTATTGACTCTAGTGCAAGTGGGAGACTGAAGGAAATATGCCCTAGAGGCAATAATAAAGTTATTATTTATTTCCTTATATCATGATAAAAGTTTATTATTCATGCTAGAATTGTATTAACCGGAAACATAATACATGTGTGAATACATAGACAAACAGAGTGTCACTAGTATGCCTCTACTAGACTATCTTGTTAATCAAAGATGGTTATGTTTCCTAACCATAGACAAAGAGTTGTCATTTGATTAACAGGATCACATCATTAGTTGAATGATCTGATTGACATGAACCATTCCGTTAGCTTAGCACCCGATCGTTTAGTATGTTGCTATTGCTTTCTTCATGACTTATACATGTTCCTATGACTATGAGATTATGCAACTCCCGTTTGCCAGAGGAACACTTTATGTGCTACCAAACGTCACAACGTAACTGGGTGATTATAAAGGAGCTCTACAGGTGTCTCCAAAGGTACATGTTGGGTTGGCGTATTTCGAGATTAGGATTTGTCACTCCGATTGTCGGAGAGGTATCTCTGGGCCCTCTCGGTAATGCACATCACTTAAGCCTTGCAAGCATTGCAACTAATGAGTTAGTTGCGGGATGATGTATTACAGAACGAGTAAAGAGACTTGCCGGTAACGAGATTGAACTAGGTATGGGATACCGACGATCGAATCTCGGGCAAGTAACATACCGATGACAAAGGGAACAACGTATGTCGTTATGCGGTCTGACCGATAAAAGATCTTCGTAGAATATGTAGGAGCCAATATGAGCATCCAGGTTCCGCTATTGGTTATTGACCGGAGACATGTCTCGGTCATGTCTACATTGTTCTCGAACCCGTAGGGTCCGCACGCTTAAGGTTACGATGACAGTTATATTATGAGTTTATACATTTTGATATACCGAAGGTTGTTCGGAGTCCCGGATGTGATCACGGACATGACGAGGAGTCTCGAAATGGTCGAGACATAAAGATTGATATATTGGAAGCCTATGTTTGGATATCGGAAGTGTTCCGGGTGAAATCAGGATTTTACCAGAGTACCGGGAGGTTACCGGAACCCCCCGGGAGCTATATGGGCCTAAGTGGACCTTAGTGGAAAAGAGAAGGGGCAGCCCTAGATGGGCCGCGCGCCCCTCCCCTCCCTTGGTCCGAATAGGACAAGGAGAGGGGGCCCGCCCCCCTCTCTCTTTTCCCCCCTCCACGAATCCTATTCCAACTAGGATTGGGGGGGGGGGAATCCTACTCCCAGAGGGAGTAGGACTCCTCCTGGCGCGCCTCTCCTAGGCCGGCCGCACCCCCCCCCTTGAGCCTTTATATACGGAGGCAGGGGCACCCCAGATAAACACAAGTTGATCCACGTGATCATATTCTTAGCCGTGTGCGGTGCCCCCTTCCACCATAGTCCTCGATAATATTGTAGCGGTGCTTAGGCGAAGCCCTACTACAGTAGTACATCAAGATCGTCACCACGCCGTCGTGCTGACGGAACTCTTCCCCGACACTTTGCTGGATCGGAGTCCGGGGATCGTCATCGAGCTGAACGTGTGCTAGAACTCGGAGGTGCCGTAGTTTCGATGCTTGATCGGTCGGGCTGTGGAGACGTACGACTACATCAACTAAACGCTTCCGTTGTCGATCTACAAGGGTACGTAGATCATACTCTCCCCTCTCGTTGCTATGCATCACCATGATCTTGCGTGAGCGTAGGAAATTTTTTGAAATTACTACGAAACCCAACAAGTTTTGTTTGCAAGTATTTTAATTTAAGCATGGGACTAGCCATCCCGGTTACCAGCCATTTTCTCGTGAGTGAGGAGCGGAGTCCACTCCTCTTGAGAATAACCCGCCTAGCATGGAATATACAGACAACCCTAGTTGATACACGAGCTATTCGAGCATACAAACCGGAATTTCATTTGAAGGTTTAGAGTTTGGGACATACAAATTTACTTGGAATGGCAGGTAGATACCTCATATAGGAAGGTATGGTGGACTAATATGGAATAACTTTTGGGGTTCATGGAAGTGGATGTACAAGCAGTATTCCCGCTTAGTAAAAGTGATGGCTAGAAAGAGACTGGGAAGCGACCAGCTAGAGAGTGACAACAGTCATGAACATGCATTAAAATTAATCAACACTGAATGCAAGCATGAGTAGGATATAATTCACCATGAACATAAATATCGTGGAGGCTATGTTGATTTTGTTTCAACTACATGCGTGAACATGTGCCAAGTCAAGCCACTCGAATCGTTCAAAGGAGGTACCACCCTATCATACCACATCACAACCATTTTAATAGCATGTTGGCACGCAAGGTAAACCATTATAAACTCCTAGCTAATTAAGCATGGCTTGAGCAACTATAATCTCTAATTCTCATTGCAAACATGTTTCATTCATAATAAGCTGAATCAGGAACGATGAACTAATCATATTTACAAAATCAAGATAGGTCGAGTTCATACCAGCTTCTCTCATCTCAATCAGTTCATCATATATCATCATTATTGCCTTTCACTTGCACGATCGAATGGTGTGGATAATAATAATAGTGCACGTGCATTGGACTAAGCTGGAATCTGCAAGCATTCAATACAAGGGAGAAGACAAGGTAATATGGGCTTTTGGTTACATCAACAATAATGCATATAAGAGCCACTCAACATTTTCATCATGGTCTTCTCCTCTTGACCCCCCCCCCCCCCAAAAAAAGAAAGGAAATAAAACTATTTACATGGGAAAGCTCCCAACAAGCAAAAGAAGAACGAGAAATCTTTTTGGGTTTTCTTTTAATTACTACTACTACAGGCATGGAAAGTAAACTAGCTAAAAGCTACAACTATTTTTTTTATTTTTCTTAAGGTTTTTCAAACACACAAGAAGAAAGCTTCAAACAGAAAATAAACTAGCATGGATGATACAATGAAAAATTATGAGCACCGACAACTAGAATGAGTGTGTGAACATGAATGTAATGTCGGTGAGAGATACGTACTCCCCCAAGCTTAGGCTTTTGGCCTAAGTTGGTCTATGCCCATGGATCAAAGTGACCCTCTCTGGTGTGCGGAGGAGTGTCATATGAGTGCCACTGGTTGGCGATCTCCTCCGGATTCCACTGATAAACAGACTGTCGATAAGGGTCAAGTGGTGGTTCTGGCTCAGGCTCTGGAGCTAGTGTCAGGCTCCAGTATGCATAAACGACCTCTGTCAAGATGCGGTACGTGCCTGAAAATATGTTAAACAAAGAGGGCACAGGCAAGGTAATAATCTCACAATAATTTTTATTAAATATCAATCTATATTTAAGCATCTTCTTCTTATCCTTAACAATAAAATCATGGGCTACCATACTCTTATAATCTAGAAAAATAGGAGGCAACAACTTTTCTTCTTTCTCATAATGCCTAATAGGTATGTTAAAGTGTGCAGCAAGGCGTGAAGCAAAGATGCCTCCAAAGATGGGACCCTTCGTATGGTTCAGATTTAACCGTTTAGCAATAATAGCGCCTAAATTGAAAGTAGCATCACGAAACAAGGCATGTCGCAAAATAACAATACCAGGGGCACTAAGGTTTCCACTGTTCCCACGACCGATCAAGCATCTACTAGTAAATATTGCAAAGTAACGTAGAACAGGAAAATGTATGCTAGTAATTCTTGCACTGGAAACTTTCCTCGTTTCCCCTACAACAATCATATCAATAAACCCTTCCACATCATTACAATGTGGTTCCTCTCTGCTGCCCGCAAAGGGTAACTTGCAAACTGCACAAAAATCATAAAGTGACATCTCCTTAAATTCATCATATAAATAAAAATCCATCGAAGGTGATGATCTCCTAGCATGGAAATGAAAATTTTGCACGAAAATATTAGTGAGGAGGAGATACTGTTCGCGCTAGTCACGGAGGAAGTCGACGAGGTTCGCATTCTCAGCCAAATAATAAAAATCATCATGAATCCCGGCTGCTCTCAAGAATTCATCACAAGGTCATTCACACGGATGAACTTTCGCGGTGCGAGGAAGATTATATTTGGGCTTCTTATTTCTTCACTTTGCTTATCCTTCGAGCTTCGGCTCGAAGAGCCCCTCAATAATCTCTTCATCACTTTCTAAAAATTTCTGAAATTTTTAGTAACTCAAAATAAAAGTGAACCAAACTCAACAAAATTTATAGCAACTACTCCTACAAGTGCCTAGAGGCCATATCATGCATTAAAACTACTTTTGACCACATAAATTTGACATGCATGCTCAAGAACAGGGTCACCTAAGCAGCAAAAATTTGCAATAAATAAAGCACTAGAACAAAAACTAATTGGACCGTTGGAGGAGTCACATACCGAAGAACAATCCCCCAAAGCAGTTTTGTGAATGGAGCTTTGAGCAAGGAGATCGAAAATGGCAGCAAGATGAGCTAAAACTCGGGTTTGAGCTGGTGGAGAATTTTTTCTAGAGGAAGACGAAGTGTGTGGGTGCAAGAATAAGTGGATAGGGGCCACGTGGGGCCCACGAGGTAGGGGGCGCGCCCTGGACCCTCATGGCCATGTGGTGTGGCCCCCTGGTGTGTTCTCAGTGCCCAATATTCTTAAGTATTCTAGAAAAAATCATGTAAATTTTTCAGGGCATTTGAAGAACTTTTATTTTGGGGTATTTTTATTGCAAGGTTAATTCAGAAAACAGACAGAAAATACTATTTTTGCTTTATTTAATCTAGATAACAGAAAGTAAAAAGAGGGTACAGAGGGTTGTGCCTTCTAACTTCATCCATCTCATGCTCATCAAAATGAATCCACTAACAAGGTTGATCAAGTCTTGTTAACAAACTCCTTTTGAATAACATGAAACCGGAGAATTTTCGAATAACACTAGGTTACCTCAACGGGGATATGCATGTCCCCAATAATAAGAATATCATATTTCTTCTTGACAGTAGGAAGAGGAAATTCAAAACCTCCAATAGTAATTGTTGAAGTTTTTCCCATAGAGTTTATACTGTGGACCTGAGGTTGTTTCCTCGGGAAGTGTACTGTATGCTCATTACCATTAACATAAAAAGTGACATTGCCTTTGTTGCAATCAATAACAGCCCCTGCAATATTCAAAAAGGGTCTACAAGGAATAATAGACATACTATCGTCCTTGGGAATATCAAGAATAACAAAGTCCGTTAAAATAGTAACGTTTGCAACCACAACAGACACATCCTCACAAATACCGACAGGTATAGCAGTTGATTTACCAACCATTTGCAAAGATATTTCATCAGGTGTCAACTTATTCAAATCAAGTCTACGATATAAAGAGAGAGGCATAACACTAAAACCGGCTCCAAGATCACATAAAGCAGTTTTAACATAGTTTCTTTCAATGGAGCATGGTATAGTTGGTACTCCTGGATCTCCTAGTTTCTTGGTATTCCACCCTTAAAAGTATAATTAGCAAGCATGGTGGAAATTTCAGCTCCCGGTATCTTTCTTTTATTTTTGACAATATCTTTCATATACTTAGCGTAAGGGTTCATTTTAAGCATATCAATCAAACGCATACGCAAAAAGATAGGTCTAATCATTTCAGCAAAGCGCTCAAAATCCTCATCATCCTTTTTCTTGGATGGTTTAGGAGGAAAAGGCATGGGTTTCTGAACTCATGGTTCTCTTTCTTTACCGTGCTTCCTAGCAACAAAGTCTCTCTTATCATAACGTTGATTCTTTGATTGTGGGTTATCAAGATCAACAGCAGGTTCAATCTCTACATCATTGCCATTGCTAGGTTGAGCATCAACATGAACATCATCATTAACATTATCACTAGGTTCATGTTCATTACCTGATTGTGTTTCAGCATCAGAGATTGAAATATCATTGGGATTCTCAGGTGTGTCAATAACAAGTTCACTAGAAGCATGCAAAGTCCTATCATTCTTAGTTTTTCTTATTCTTAGAAGAACTAGGTGCATCAACATTAGTTCTTTGAGAATACTGCTCAATTCTCTTAGGGTGGCCCTCAGGATACAAAGGTTCCTGAGTCATTTTACCCCCTCTAGTCACAACTCTAACAACATTATCATTTTTCTTATTATTTAATTCATTGAGCAAATCATTCTGAGCCTTAAGTACTTGTTCTACTTGAGTGGTAACCATAGAAGCATGTTTACTAATAAGTTTAAGTTCACCTTTAACTCTAGACATATAATCACTCAAGTGTTCAATCATAAGCATTACGTTTCAATTGTCTACCAACATAAGCATTGAAGTTTTCTTGTTTAACAATAAAATTGTCGAACTCATCTAAGCATTGGCTCGCAGACTTATAACGAGGAATATCACCTTCATAAAATCTATAGAGAGAATTTACCTTTACTACCTGTGTCGGGTTATCGAGACCATGTATTTCTTCAATAGGTGGTAAATTCTTAACATCTTCAGCTTTAATACCTTTTTTATTTCATAGATTTCTTTGCCTCTTGCATATCTTCAGGACTGAGAAATAGAATACCCCTTTTCTTCGGAGTTGGCTTAGGAGTTGGTTCAGGAAGTGTCCAATCATTTTCATTACTCAACATATTATTCAATATCAATTCATCTTGATCAACCGTTCTTTCCCTGAAAACACAACCAACACAACTATCCAGGTGGTCTCTGGAGGCATCGGTCAGTCCATTATAAAACATATCAAGTATTTCATTTTTCTTGAGAGGATGATCAGGCAAAGCATTAAGTAATTGGAGAAGCCTCCCCCAAGCTTGTGGGAGACTCTTTTCTTCAATTTGCACAAAATTATATATTTCCCTTAAAGCAGCTTGTTTCTTATGAGCGAGGAAATATTTAGCAGAGAAGTAATAAATCATATCCTGGGGACTACGCACACAACCAGGATCAAGAGAATTAAACCATGTTTTAGCATCACCCTTTAATGAGAATGGAAACAACTTAAGGATAAAGTAACAACGAGTTTTCTCATCATTAGTGAATAGGGTGGCTCTATCATTTAATTTAGTAAGATGTGCCACAACAGTTTCAGATTCATAGCCATCGAAAGGATCAGATTCCACCAAAGTAATTATCTCAGGATCGATAAAGAAATCATAATCCTTATCGGAAATACAGATAGGTGAAGTAGCAAAAGCAGGGTCATGTCTCATTCTAGCATTCAAGGATTTTTCTTTCAGCTTAGCTAACAGTTTCTTAAGGTCATATCTATCATTGCAAGCTAAAAAGTCTCTAGCAGTTTCTTCATCCATAACATAACCCTCAGGCACAACAAGCAATTCATATCTAGGGGGAGAATCTTCATCATCACTTTCATCAATATTATCAGTTTCAATAATTTCATTCTCTCCAACCCTAGCAAGTTGTTCATCAAGAAATTCACCTAATGGCACAGTAGTATCAAGCATAGAAGTAGTTTCATCATAAGAATCATGCATAGCAGAAGTGGCATCATCAATAACATGCGACCTATCAGAATTAATATCGGGTGTAGGTGTCGCAAATTTACTCATAATAGAAGGTGAATCAAGTGCAGATCTAGATGGCAGTTCCTTACCTCCCCTCGTAGTTGAGGGATAAATTTTGGTTTTCTCGTCTTTCAAGTTCCTCATAGTGATCAGCAGATATAAATCCCAAGTGACTCAAAGAATAGAGCTATGCTCCCCGGCAACAGCGCCAGGAAATAGTCTTGATAACCCACAAGTATAGGGGATTGCAACAGTTTTTGAGGGTAGAGTATTCAACCCAAATTTATTGATTCGACGCAAGGGGAGCCAAAGAATATTCTCAAGTATTAGCAGCTGAGTTGTCAATTCAAGCACACCTGGAAAACTTAATATTCGCCGCAAATTATTTAGTAGCAAAGTAGTATGGAAGTAACGGTAATGGTGGCAAAGGTAACAGTAGCAGTTTTGTAGTAATTGTTATAGTGGCAACGGTAAAGTAACTAAGCAAAGATCAATATGTGAAAAGCTCGTAGGCAATGGATCGGTGATGGATAATTATGTCAGATGCGATTCCTCATGTAACAGTTATAACATAGGGTGACACAGAACTAGCTCCAGTTCATCAATGTAATGTAGGCATGTATTCTGAATATAGCCATACGTGCTTATGGAAAAGAACTTGCATGACATGTTTTGTCCTACCCTACCGTGGCAGCGGGGTCCTATTGGAAACTAAGGGATATTAAGGCCTCCTTTTAATAGAGTACCGGACCAAAGCATTAACACTTAGTGAATACATGAACTCCTCAAACTACGGTTATCACCGGGAGTGGTCCCGATTATTGTCACTTCGGGGTTACCGGATCATAACACATAATAGGTGACTATTGACTTGCAAGATAGGATCAAGAACTCACATATATTCATGGAAACATAATAGGTTCAGATCTAAAATCATGGCACTCGGGCCCTAGTGACAAGCATTAAGCATAGAAAAGTCATAGCAACATCAATCTCAGAACATAATGGATACTAGGGATCAAACCCTAACAAAACTAACTCGATTACATGGTAAATCTCATCCAACCCATCACCGTCCAGCAAGCCTACAATGGAATTACTCATGCACGGCTATGAGCATCATGAAATTGGTGATGGAGGATGGTTGATGATGACGACGGCGACTGATTCCCCTCTCTGGAGCCCCGAACGGACTCGAGATAAGCCCTCGCGAGAGAGATTAGGGCTTGGCGGCGGCTCCGTATCATAAAACGCAATGAATCCTTCTCTCTGATTTTTTCTCCCCGAACGTGAATATATAGAGTTGGAGTTGAGGTCGGTGGAGCACCAGGGGGCCCATGAGACAGGGGGCCGCGCCTAGGGGGTAGGCGCGCCCCCACCCTCGTGGACAGGGTGTGGGCCCCTGGCCTTGATTCTTTCGCTAGTGATTTTTATATATTCCAAAAATATTCTCCGTGAAGTTTCAGGTCATTCCGATAACTTTTTATTTATGCACAAAAATAACACTATGGCAATTCTGCTGAAAACAACGTCAGTCCGGGTTAGTTCCATTCAAATCATGCAAGTTAGAGTCCAAAACAAGGGCAAAAGTGTTTGGAAAAGTAGATACGTTGGAGACGTATCACATGCCACAACCGCGTCGGCCGCGTTGTTGCTCCCCCTGGCTCGCATCGCCACCGCAGCCCCTTGCGCGCCCCGCGTCTGCCCCGCTGCAGCACATGCGCGCTCGCCCCGCCCGCGTCCGCCGTTCGTCGCCCGTCGCGGCGACTGCCTGGCCCCACCCTATCCTCCTGCCCGCTTCCCCTCGATGTTGGCCGCCTCGCTCGCCGCCGCAAACCGCGTGACGCGCCGACTCCGCCCCTGCCTACCTCTGTCGCTGCTACGCCGTCTCCGGCCGCCGCTTGGCCTTCCCGCGCTCGCCGTCGTCTGTACGGCTGCACGCCGCTGCTCTGCCCGGAGCCCGCCCGTGCCTCGCCTCGCCTTCGCCCTGCTCCGCCGCAGACCTCTGCTTCCAGTACCGCAGGCCACCGCAGTGCCGGCGGCCAACTCCGGCACCCCGCCGCGCCCCGGCGGCCGTTGCCCGCGTGCTCGGGTCCGCCCCATCGGGCGCCTGGCACCGCATGCCCACGCCCGTAACCGCATTCCCACGCCCACTAGGCCCCTCTAGGCCACTAACATGGGGGCGCCGCCCTAGAACGTCTTTTATAAATTTTTTAAAAAATAAAAAATAATTAAAATTAATTAAAATATTAATTAATTAATTAATTAACTTAATTAATCTTGATCAGATTAACCTAATCACTTAGTTTAGTTAATTAATCTGTCAGGTTAGTTAACAGACAATGACGTGTGGGACCCACACGTCAGTTTGACCTAGTCAGCGCCTTGTTGACTGCTGACATCATGATGATGTCAGCATGCACTATTCTGGATAATGTTGATTTAAAATAATTAAATAAATCCTAAAAATGATTTAAATCTTTAGAAATTAATATAAAATAATCCGTAACTCGGATGAAAATACTATTTACATGAAAGTTGCTTAGAACGACGAGACAAATCCGAATACGCAGCCCGTTCGTCTGCCACACATCCCTAGCATAGAGAACACGCAACTTTTCCCCTCCGGTTCATCTGTCCAAAAGCGTGAAACTTCAGGGATACTTTCCCGGATGTTTCCCCCCGTTCGGGGTTCGTTTGGACATTTTTATACATTAACTGGGTTTTCCAGGCATTTTATGTGCATAATTCAAATTTGAACTACATGCACATTCTCCAGTGCATATAAACTGGTTGAAAAATCAAATATGTGTCCTTGGTTGCATGCTTAGGTCCCATGCAAGAAATGGGAATGAATTTCAAACACCCTGCATCTGTCACTTGACCGCAAACATTGAGATACCTGGTGTTTAAATTCTAGTAAATCCAAAACTCGTCTGAAATTCATGAAACTTGGAATGCTATCATGGAGCGGCATCAACATGCCATGGTAAAATTTTTGTCCCATTTGGGACAGGTTTGGGTATAAGCTTCTCATAAACCAGAGCTTCTCACAACAAGCGTGATGGTTTCGGTAGGGAACGTGCCACCTTTGGGGACAAAACGATATTCGTTGCTCTTATTGCTTTCAATTTTTTTTCTAGTATCAACATAGAACGACAGGAGTGTTGTGTTTAGTTTGGGGTTCGTTTGGACATTTTTATACATTAACTGAAATTTCCAGGCATTTTATGCGCATAATTCAAATGTGAACTACATGCACAAGCTCCAGTGCATATAAATTGGTTGAAAAATCAAATTTGTGTCCTTGGTTGCATGCTTAGGTCCCATGCAAGAAATGGTAATGAATTTCAAACACCCTGCTACCGTCACTCGGCAGCAAACATTGAGATACCTGGTTTTTAAATTCTAGTAAATCCAAAATTCGTTTGAAATTCATGAAACTTGGCATGTTATCATGGAGCGGCATCAACATGCCGTGGTAAATTTTTTGTCCCATTTGGGGCTGGTTTGGGTATAAGCTTCTCACAAACCAGAGCTTCTCTTATTGCTTTCAAAAAATTTCTAGTGTCAACATAGAACAACAGGAGTGTTGTGTTTAATTTTGGAATTTTCTGGGGTTTGTTTGGACATTTTTATACATTAACTGGGTTTTCTAGGCATTTCATGTGCATAATTCAAATTTGAACTACATGCACAAGCTCTAGTGCATATAAATTGGTTGAAAAAAAATCAAATATGTGTCCTTCGGGGCATGCTTAGGTCCCATGCAAGAAATCGGAATGAATATCAAACACCAGGGCACTGTTGATTCCCGGGAAAATGTTGAGATACTTTGTTTTTAAATTCTAGTAAATCTGAAACTCGTCTGAAATTCATGAAACCTGGCATGCTATGGTATTTTTCGTGTCCATTTTGAGAGAAGGCGCACTTGAATAACTGCCAACAAAGGCATTTTGAAACAAATAGCTGCCATTGTAACATCTCAAACGTTTTGTACAATTTAAATTGTGTGCGTTCTGTTAACCATTCACGTGACGCCACACCTCACTCTTTTAATGGCTAGGAGGTGCCATGCGGACATGTGCTTGAGTGCTTGACTAAACAGAAGGCGTGCGAGCTGTACTCCAATGCGGAGGCTCGCCAGGAAGCGTGTGAGCTATACGCCGCGCAGGCTCACCGGGAAGCGAGCCCTTTGACTTCCATGGCCTCCCGCCTTGCTCGCATCCTCTACATTAATGGCACCCAAGCCGTAGTTTCATACAGTTTTTAAATATTAAACACTCATCGCAAACGTTTTAGTTAGAACACCCATATGCTAAACCGACAATTTCCCCAGGAAGCCAAGGGAAAATGTGCCTAGCAGGATTTGTGCAGCTTTTGGTCGCAAACGTTTTAGTTAGAACACATGTATGCAAACCGGCTGTGGTAGACGACTACATCAACAGCGTTGAGCAGTTGCTTGCTCGAGACAAGTACAAGGTGGTCGGCATCGACCTCTAGTACACCGCCGGTCATCCCAGCATAGATCAGAAGGTTGCCGTCGCCCAGTTGTGCATGCGCCATCATGTCCTCATCTACCACTACTGCATGGCCACAGAGCCTTGCAACCGTTTCAACAGGTTTGTCAACAGCACCGACTACAAGTTCGCCACGGTGGAACTCACCGACGATGTAAACGCGCTCAGTGTTACGGGCTTGGCCTGCAAGAACCTTGTCAAAATCCGTGACCACTACAGGGTCTGGGGCAGCTCGAAGAAGGACTCCCTGGTCGAACTCGCCTCGGCCATCATCGACCCCTACTACGAAAAGATGAAGCAGGATGCCCAGAGAACAAGTCCCCTATCCTGGTGATACGTCTCCATTGTATCTATAATTATTGATTGTTCCATGCCAATATTCTACAACTTTTACATACTTTTGGCAACTTTTTATACTATTTTTGGGACTAACATATTGATCCAGTGCCAGTGTCAGTTCCTGTTTGTTGCATGTTTTTTGTTTCACAGAAAATCCATATCAAAAGGATTCCAAACAGGATAAAAACTGACGGAGATTTTTTTTGGAATATATGGGAATTTTTGGAAGAAGAATCAACGCGAGACGATGCCCGAGGGGGCCACGAGGCAGGGGGCGCGCCCCAGGGGGTCAGGCGCACCCTGGGCCCTTGTGGCCACCCCATAAGGCAGTTGGTGCCCTTCTTTCTCCACAAGAAAGCTAATATCCGGATAGAAATCGTGTTAAAATTTCAGCCCAATCAGAGTTACGGATCTCCGGGAATATAAGAAACGGTGAAAGCGCAGAATCTGGGAACGCAGAAACAGAGAGACAGAGAGACAGATCCAATCTTGGAGTGGTTCTTGCCCCTCCCGTGCCATGGAGGCCATGAACCAGAGGGGAAACCCTTCTACCATCTAGGGAGAAGGTCAAGGAAGAAGAATAAGGGGGGCTCTCTCCCCCTCTCTCCCGGTGGCGCCGGAACGCCGCCGGGGCCATCACCATGACAACGATCTACACCAACAACTTCAATGCCGTCATCACCAACTCTTCCCCCCTCTATGCAGCAGTGTAACCCCTCTTTTACCCGCTGTAATCTCTACTTAAACATGGTGCTCAACACTATATATTATTTCCCAATGATGTATGGCTATCCTATGATGTTTGAGTAGATCCGTTTTGTCCTATGGGTTAATTGATGATCGTGATTGGTTTGAGTTGCATGTTTTATTATTGGTGCTGTCCTATGGTGCACTCCGTGTCACGCAAGCGTGAGGGATCCCCGCTGTAGGGTTTGCAATATGTTCATGATTTGCTTATGGTGGGTGGCGTGAGTGACAGAAGCACAGACCCGAGTAAGTAGGTTGTTTGCATATGGGATAAAGAGGACTTGATGCCTTATAATGCTATGGTTGGGTTTTACCTTAATGATCTTTAGTAGTTGCGGATGCATGCTAGAGTTCCAATCATAAGTGCATATGATCCAAGAAGAGAAAGTATGTTAGCTTATGCCTCTCCCTCAAATAAAATTGTAATAATGATTACTTGTATAGTTATCGATTGCCTAGGGACAAATAACTTTCTCGTGACAAAAAGCTCTCTACTAAAACTAAGTTATTTCTTTATGTAAACAGACCCTAGTTTTTATATACGTGCTCTTTATTATCTTGCAAACCTATCCAACAACACCTACAAAGTACTTCTAGTTTCATACTTGTTCTAGGTAAAGCGAACGTTAAGCGTGCGTAGAGTTGTATCGGTGGTCGATAGAACTTGAGGGAATATTTGTTCTACCTTTAGCTCCTCGTTGGGTTCGACACTCTTACTTATTGAAAGAGGCTACAATTGATCCCCTATACTTGTGGATTATCAAGACCTTTTTCTAGCGCCGTTGTCGGGGAGTCATAGCGTGGGGTGAATATTCTTGTGTGTGCTTTTTTGCTTTATCACTAAGTAGTTCTTATTTCCCGTTATAAGTTGTTCTCTATCTTTAGTTATGGATATGGAACACAAAACACCAAAAAAATTAGTGGTACTTGCTACTCATGGAGATGGGGAACCTCCTAAAACCCTCGATGCTCATTATGTGAAAGATATTATGTACTACTTTGATAATCTTGAGAAAACCCCATTCAATTATATAATGGGAGACATGTTGGATCAACGCGAATACTATAGGGATTATCGCTTGACTCAAAAAGGCAAACTATTATGGGATCAAATTTATATGTTGTATTAGTATGCTAGGCAACTATGCTTGAGATATGATTATACCTGTTGCTCTAGGAGAAGGCTCCACACCTTCCCTTTTCATGAAAATTTAATGATAATAAAACCTTGGCTTCTTATGCTAATGGTATATATGATTACTATGATGTGGAACAAATAGAAGAATTCGTTGCTTTCTTGGGTGCTTATGAAATTGAATCTTTGTTTAAAGAGTTTGAAGATTTTGATGATTCAGTTTATAGACCTGAAAATTTTGCTATACTTAAATATTGCTATGAGAATTATGAATTCAATTCCGATATTGATGATTTTATTGAGAGAGTCTCTGTTGTCCAAGAAGAGAATAATATTTTGCAGGAGTTTATGGAAGAAGAAATTAATGACATTGTGAGCTCATTGGATGAAAAAGATGAGGAGGAGAGCGAAGAACAAAATGAAGAAGAGAGGATTTATCACCCGTGCCCACCTTCTAATGAGAGTAGCTCTTCAACTCATACATTGTTTAATTTTCCTTCGCGCTTACCGAAGGATGAATTCTATGATGATTGTTATGAGCCCGTTGATTCTTTTGAAATATCCCTTTTTGATGATGCTTACTATGCTTATGGCCAAGATGCCAACATGAATTATGCTTATGGAGATGAAATTGCTATAGTTCCTTATGTTAAACACGAAATTGTTGCTATTGCACCCATGCGTGATAGTCCTATTATCTTTTTGAATTCTCCCGACTACACTATATCGGAGAAGTTTGCCCTTATTAAGGATTATATTGATGGGTTGCATTTTACAAGTACACATGATGATTTTGATAGATATAATAAGCATGTGCTTGCTGCTCCTACTTGCAATTATTATGAGAGAGGAACTATATCTCCACCTCTCTATGTTTCCCACACGATAAAATTGCAAGAAACTGCTTATGCTATGTATTGGCCTTTACTTTGTTTGCATGAATTGTTCTTTTTTGACATGCCAATGCATAGGAAGAGAGTTAGACTTTGTTGTCACATGATATATGTTACTTTGTGCTCACTACTAAATTACAAATCATAGTTAATTAAAATTGACTTTGATATACCTTGGGATCCGGGTGGATCCATTACTTGAGCACTATATGCCTAGCTTAATGGCTTTAAAGAAAGCGCTGCCAGGGAGACAACCCGAAAGTTTTAGAGAGTCATTTATTTCTGTTGTGTGCTTTTATAAAGTTTAAAAATAAAAATAATGTGCCAAGGTTTTCCTTTAGGATGTTTACATTACTTGTTGGTTTGTGCGGTGCAAGACAGAAACTTTGGCTGTAGTGCGCGATTTTACATTTTTTTTACTGTATGTCAAACGGTTCTGAGACTTTTTGCACTGTCTTTCGATACAAAGTTTTTATTTTTACGAATTTTTTCAAAAATTTTGGAGTACCATAAGTATGGTGAATGTTCAGATTGCTACAGACTGTCCTGTTTAAGACAGATTCTGTTTTTGATGCATAGTTTGCTTGTTTTGATGAAACTATCAATTTCTATCAGTGGATTAAGCCATGAAAAAGTTATATTACAGTAGCTAAAATTCAAAAAAAATTATGAATTGGTTTGCAACAGTACTTAGAGTAGTGATTTGCTTTATTATACTAACGGATCTTACCGAACTTTCTGTTGAGTTTTGTGTGGATGAAGTGTTCAAAGATCGAGGAGGTCTCGATATGAGGAGAAATAGGAGATACAAGAGCTCAAGCTTGGGGATGCCCAAGGCACCCCAAGTAAATATTCAAGGACAAGCGTCTAAGCTTGGGGATGCCCCGGAAGGCATCCCATCTTTTTTCAACAAGTATCGGTATGTTTTCGGATTCGTTTCGTTCATGCGATATGTGCAAATCTTGGAGCGTATTTTGCATTTAGTTTTCACTTTTCTTCGATGCACCATGCTGGTATGAGATAGTCCTTGGTTTATTTATAGAATGCTCTTTGAACTTCTCTTAAATCTTTTGAGTATGGCTTTATAGAATGCTTCATGTGCTTCACTTATATCATTTGAAGTTTGGACTGCCTGTTTCTCTTCACATAGAAAACCGCCATTTGTAGAATGCTCTTTTGCTTCACTTATATTTGTTGGGGCATGGGCATATATTTTGTAGAAATAATTAAACTCTCTTGCTTCACTTATATCTATGCATGGGCATATATTTTGTAGAAATAATTAAACTCTCTTGCTTCACTTATATCTATTTAGAGAGATGACAGGAATTGGTCATTCACATGGTTAGTCATAAAATCCTACATAAAACTTGTAGATCACTGAATATGATATGTTTGATTCCTTGCAATAGTTTTGCGATATAAAGGTGGCGATATTAGAGTCGTGCTAGTTGAGTAGTTGTGAAATTGGGAAATACTTGTGTTGAGGTTTGCAAGTCCCGTAGCATGCATGTATGGTAACCGTTGTGTGACAAATTTGAAGCATGAGGTGTTTCTTTGATTGCCTTCCTTATGAGTGGCAGTTGGGGACGAGTGATGGTCTTTTCCTACCAATCTATCCCCCTAGGAGCATGCGCGTAGTGCTTGGTTTTGATGACTTGTAGATTTTTGCAATAAGTATGTGAGTTCTTTATGACTAATGTTGAGTCCATGGATTATACGACTCTCACCCTTCCATCATTGCTAGCCTCTTCGGTACCGTGCATTGCCCTTTCTCACCTCGAGAGTTGGTGCAAACTTCGCCGGTGCATCCAACCCCGCGATACGATACACTCTATCACACATAAGCCTCCTTATATCTTCCTCAAAACAGCCACCATACCTACCTATCATGGCATTTCCTTAGCCATTCCGAGATATATTGCCATGCAACTTCCATCATCATCATATACATGACTTGAGCATTTATTGTCATATTGCTTTGCATGATCATAAGATAGCTAGCATGATGTTTTCATGGCTTGTACATTTTTTTATGTCATTGCTATGCTAGATCATTACACATCCCGGTACACCGCCGGAGGCATTCATATAGAGTCATATCTTTGTTCTAGCATCGAGTTGTAATATTGAGTTGTTAGTAAATAAAAGCGTGATGATGATCATTATTAGAGCATTGTCCTAGTGAGGAAAGGATGATGGAGACTATGATTGCCCCACAAGTCGGGATGAGACTCGGACGAAAAAAAAAGAGAAAGGCCAAAAAAAGAGAAGGCCCAAAAAAACAAAAAAATGAGAGAAAAAGAGAGAAGGGGCAATGTTACTATCCTTTTAGTACACTCGTGCTTCAGAGTAGCACCATGTTCTTCATATAGAGAGTCTCCTGAGTTCTCACTTTCATATACTAGTGGGAATTTTCATTATAGAACTTGGCTTGTATATTCCAACGATGGGCTTCCTCAAGTGCCCTAGGTCTTCATGAGCAAGAAAGTTGTATGCACACCCACTTAGTTTCAGTTTGAGCTTTCATACACTTATAGCTCAAGTGCATCCGTTGCATGGCAATCCCTACTCCTCGCATTGACATCAATTGATGGGCATCTCCATAGCCCGTTGATTATCCACATCGATGTGAGACTTTATCCCATTTTTGTCTTCTCCACACAACCTCCACCATCATATTCTATTCCACCTATAGTGCTATGTCCATGGCTCACGCTCATGTATTGTGTGAAAGTTGAAAAGGTTTGAGAATACTAAAGTATGAAACAATTTCTTGGCTTGTCATCGGGGTTGTGCATGATGGGTGCATTTTGTGTGACGAAGATGGAGCATAGCCAAACTATATGATTTTGCAGGGATGAGATTTCTTTGGCCATGTTATTTTGAGAGGACATAATTGCTCGGTTGGTATGCTTGAAGTATTATTGTCTTAATGTCAAATGATAGACTATTGCTTTGAATAACTCGTGTCTTAATATTCATGCCATGATTAGTGTAATAGCCTGGATTTTGGCCTTTTTCTTTTTCTTTTGATTTATTTGGTTTTTGCTCTGTTTTTCTTTTTGGAGTGGTTCCATGGCCTTGCCACCTGGGAAATCCTCCTCATTCCCCCTCCCAAGTGGCTCATAATTCTCAAAACCTTGCCAATATCATGTCACTTAACTCCTTGACCAAACCCTAATTTCTTTTTCTCAGAAAAATTCCTTTTTCTATTAAAGGAATAACCCTATCTGCCCTAGGTTGTGAAGCAACCTATATTTCTGCTAATACAAAAATCCCCAAATAATTCTTATAAATTGTTTGGGTCATATATTCCTCAAATATGGAAAAATATTTCATTGTCCATGTTTCTCATCATGCTCAATAAATTCATTTCCTATTTTGTCCTAAATGGCACATTGTGAAGCAAGTGCTATTTATCGTTTCCCATTTGACCCCAAACTTTTTGGACATCTTTTAATGTCCAAATAATTGCCCTGTGCCAAAATTCAACTTTATTTGCATAGCCAAACTTCCTCAGTGATTTTTCAAAGTTCCTGTCTGAGGGAAGCCTTTGTGAAGGAAGTGCTAGCTAGGGTTATCCAAATGCGTTGCAATTTTGCACACTCCTTCATGTACTCATATTAGCACACCCCTCCAATTTTCAGCCTTATCCAATCATATATGTGAGCACAGGAACAAATCTTTGGTTCTGGCAATATTTTCAGATTGTGAAGCAAGTACATTTTATATTGCTTCATTTTGCCTGAAACTTTCCCGAGCATTCTCACGACCATAAAACCTCTCTACACCAAATTTGGGACCAATTCATTAAGAAACTATTCCTCTGGAATGTTTGCAAGTTTCTGGACATAGAGAATAGTTGCGAAGGAAGTACCATTTTGGTGAAACCAATTGGTATGAAATTTTTACATCATCTTACTATGTCCAAATCCCTAAGCCTTGCCAAATTTCAGCTCAAGTGGCTTCTCCATGTGAGTGAACCATCTTGATCTAGTTTCTGGACCGTTGGGATCAGTTGCAAAGCAAGTGTATTAATCCTTGGTCTAATTCTCCTCAAACTTAACAGGATTGTAGTTCTTCATTAGTTAATCATCGCAGACAACTCCATTGACCACAATCACTTCCCTGTTGATCACCAGTGCACGGTCAATTTTACTGCTGTAAACTTCAGACGCCAATTACCATTTAACCATAGAGCTTTTCATCGATCTACCATCGCAGTTGAAACCTCCCCTGGAAGAACTTACCACTAGACAACATGTTCCGGCCCATCGCCCCCGCTACATGCCGGTGCACACGGTGACCACGTTAATGGCATAACAGTGCGCGTGCTCTGCCGCCGTTGGCCGCGCCCAGGGTGTCTGCTAGCTCCGGGCCCTCTCCCTCTCGTCGTCTTCGCGCTCTTGAGCATGTCTAACAGTTTTACCGCGTCGTCGCCATCCTCCTGGAGCCATCTCCCCCTCCGTAAGCCCTCCTTCAACGCTCGTCGCCGCGCGCCCACGAGAAACCTGTAGCCGACCGTCTCTGTTCGCGCCAAGGCTTCTGATAACCACAAGTATAGGGGATCGCAACAGTTTTCGAGGGTAGAGTATTCAACCCAAATTTATTGATTCGACACTAGGGGAGCCAAAGAATATTCTCAAGTATTAGCAGCCGAGTTGTCAATTCAACCATACCTGGAAACTTAATATCTGCATCAAATTGTTTAGTAGGAAAGTAATATGATAGTAGTGGTAACGGTAGCAAAAGGTAATGATAACAAAAGTAATGTTTTTGGTATTTTGTAGTGATGATAGCAATAGCAACGGAAAAGTAAATAAGCGAAGAACAATATATGATAGCAATAGCAATAGCACACGGTGGCCGCGTTAATGGCATAACAGGTGCACGCGCTCTGCCGCCGTTGGCCACGCCCAGGGCGTCTTCTAGCTCCGGCCCCTCTCCCTCTCGTCGTCTTCGCGCTCTTGAGCATGTCTAACAGTTTTACCACGTCATCGCCGTCCTCCTGGAGCCATCTCCCCCTTCGTAAGCCCTCCGTCAGTGCTCGTCGCCGCGCGCCCACGAGAAACCTATAGCCGACCGTCTCTGTTCGCGCCATGGCTTCTTCCTTCTCGTGTCCTCGAGCGTAGCTTGTCTCCGTGACCTCTGCGCCTCGTCCGCTCCCCTTCGTCGCGATCGAGCGCCTCCCCGTGACTGCTGAGCCTCGCCAAAGCTTCGGTCGGACGCGAGCGGCGGCACCCGAGGCTGTGCCTTTGCCCCTCCTATATAAGGAAGCCCCGACCCCCTCCGAGCTCACCACCAGCCTCAAAACCCTCCTCTGGTCCTGCCCAGCCTCTCCAATGAGCCTCTGGACCTCTCCCCGACCCCCATGGCCATCATGGCCGCCGCGAAGCTTGGCTTAAATCGAGCTATCCAAGCCCTCCCCTCCCTCCTGAACTCACCAGAGGACCACCCGGACCCCATAGCAACTCTCCAGCCTCTCATTTTCCCGCCAGAGTGCCCTAGGCCACGACCCCAGGATTCGGCCGCCGCCGCATGCTCTGTCTTCACGAGGCGCCATCACTCCATCCCTCCACAGTGCCCGAAGCCTGCTCAGATGGACGCGGTGCTCCTCGCCGGTCTCTCCGGTGGCCTCGGCGCGTCCGGAGACTGTCGGAGCTGCCTGGGCCATCGCCGGCGTCGAGGCCCTCCTCTGTTCTGTCGTGCCCGGTCGGGAGGAGGAAGAAGGAGCCAGGAGGAGAGAGATGGATAAGGTCGGTCCCACCTATAATCCTCTAAGACACCCGGCCCCGCCTTGCCATGCTGGATAAATGGAGGCATATTCTTAGGGATACGTCTTCCCAGTTGGAAAGCGCATTTCGTTCTGTTTCGGCCTAAAATACGTTTCCTCTTTTCTGAAAGCGTATTTTCTCTCTGTTTCAGCCAGGAATTCGTTTTCCTCTCTGGAAAACGTATTTCCTGAGAAGGCGCTTTCTGTTTTTCCGGCTGAGGGCCTGTTTGTGAGGATTTTCTTACAAATAGGTCCCTGACAGAAAAACAACTATATCTTTTTGCTCACAACTCCAAATGAGGTGATTCCAAAGCCCACTTCTTAGTTTTGTCGAGTCCATTCTGTTGGTATCATTTTCACCATGTGTTAACATTCTGAAAATGCCCATTGTGCTCTTGCACTAAATCAGCCCCTCCGAGAGAGAACGTTTTCCGGTGATTCGTTCTTTGAGCTTCTCGCACTTTCTCCCGATGATTTCTTCCACCCCAGGAAAGCCACAACCACCATTTGCATGATAGCCATGCAATAGCTTTGGTTTTCAACTTGAATCTTTAATATCTATATGTTTGTTTTGCTACTGTTGTCGTTATTTCGGTTATGCTTATGGATCGATGAGTACCGTCATGCTATGTTTCTTGCACTCTGTTATCATGTTCTACCTGCTAGTATTACTTTCATATTGGTCGTGCTTGATATTCGTACATGTTGGGTTGGTCATGTTCTTTGGTGCATGACTAACGTCGGTTACTGAGTACCATTAATATGCATTGTTCCTTTGCTGTTAGTTGGTTAAGTGTTTACTCGGTGATGTTATTGATGTGTTCTTGTAGTATTTATTGTTGATGATAATGGTCATGTTATGAGTAGTGTTGTACTTGTGATATTCATGCTCGTCATTATGCCATGCTCAGTTGTATATGATTCATTGTTGATAGGGTGGATAGTTATGTTCTACCCTCATGCTTATGTTGATATCATGCTCATGCATTATATTTGCATCATGTTATTTTATGATGGCTCAGGATATTGCATTCAAGTTTAACCGGATTAAATTGAACTTGAACAACTATTGGCTGAGTCATGGTGCCACCATATCGAGCTGACCAGTGCAACCACGCTTACCTAATGGGAAGGTCCTAAATGGGTCTATTGTCATGCCTCTCGCCGGTGCCTCCAACGAGGGAAGGTTATGCGCGGGCGCTACCCTGATCAGGTAGGACGGCATAGGCCTTGTGTGCCCGTTGTTGAGTATGGATCCATTGTCCCCATTTGGGACCGTTATGTTTTGCCACGACGATGGCCGTTGGTGCCTTTCGTACGCACGGGGCCACCCATGACTTAGCCCAAAGGGGAGTTGGTCAGAGTGGACGGGAGGGTGTCATGGCAGTAGATCGTTTTTGTCGGAACGCCATTGGTCCACCCGAATGGGAGTGCGAGGCCATGCGTTCCGTGGTGTGGGTATAGTGTACTAACCTTTGCAGAGTGTATATTAAATCTATCGATAGCCGAGCCCACGGACAAGGGCCCAGTTCGTGTCAGTCACACTATGGGTCAACAGTATTAATAATAACTTGATTAATAACAACCCTGGTTCGATGATGAGATAAGTTGGTTAGGTGATCCGTGAATGATCACCGTTTGGTTACGAGGTAACCCGTTGAACCAAGAGTGGTTTCATTCGTGATCATGAGATGATCACCGGGGTATTGAGGATACCGAGTTGTTGGATATTCGTGATGTTGTGCGAGAATCATGGGTAAAGATCAAGCTCCTTGTGGTCATTTAATGATTACTACGGTATTGTTTATACCAAGCTTGATTTGATATTGAGATGATCATGTGATTTCCGAGGATAGTAAGTGATGCATGTGCTGGTTACAAAGTAACCCGAGCAGAATAAATGATATAATGTCATCATGTTGCATGCCAGTATCGTCAGATTTATATGTTCATGACATGCTCATATTGTTGTAGCTGTATCATGTTCATGTTGTTCATGCCATGTTATCCTGATGATCTCATGATAATTTTGGCTTAACATGTAATTGCCATGCTGTTGTTTGTCTTGAATGCTTCTAGTTATTGTGAGCTTGCAAGTACATTCAATGTACTGACCTGGTGTGTCATGCCAGTTTTCAGGTCATGCCGTGATTGCTTGATTACTTGTCGTGGTTTCCATTCGTGTGTAACACCCACAATGCGGCTATATCTCCCACGTGTCGGGGCATGACTTAGAGGCATAGCCGCATGGTAGGTTTGTTGCAAGAGGGGTAATCTTCACACAATCCCACGTACTGAATAAGAAAGGGATAAAGAGTTGGCTTACAATCGCCACTTCACACAAATACAAGTTAAACATACATAATCCAGAATACAATCAAGGTCCGACTACGGAACCAAAATATAAGAAGACAACCCCAAATGCTAGATCCCCGATCATCCCAACTGGGCTCCACTACTGATCAACAGGAAACAAAACAAAACAACGATCACGATCTTCATCGAGCTCCCACTTGAGCTTGGTTGCATCATCTGCACTGGTATCATCGGCACCTGCAACTATTTAGAAGTATCTGTGAGTCACGAGGACTCAACAATCTCACACCCGCGAGATCAAATCTATTTAAGCTTAAGGGTAGGAAACGGTAGTGAGGTGGAGCTGCAGCAAGCACTAGCATATATGGTGGCTAACATACGCAAAAGAGAGCGAGAAGAGAAGCAGCGCACGGTCGTGAAGCTAGAAATGATCAAGAAGTGATCCTGAAACTACTTACGCTCAAGCATAACACAAGAACCGTGTTCACTTCCCGGACTCCGCCGAGAAGAGACCATCACGCCTACACACGCGGTTGATGCATTTTAATTAAGTTAAGTTTCAAGTTCTCTACAACCGGACATTAACAAATTCCCATCTGCCACATAACCGTGGGCACGGCTTTCGAAAGTTCAAACCCTGCAGGGGTGTCCCAACTTAGCCCATCACAAGCTCTCACGGTCAACGAAGGATATTCCTTCTCCCAAGAAGACCCGATCAGACTCGGAATCCCGGTTACAAGACATTTCGACAATGGTAAAACAAGACCAGCAAGACCGCCCAACACGCCGACATCCAGATAGGAGCTGCACATATCTCGTTCTCAGGGCAACACCGGATGAACACTACATACAGCTAAAACCAGCCCTCAAGTTTCCCCAAGGTGGCGCCGCAAGTGGCTCTGTTTCGGACCAACACTTAGAGAAGCACTGGCCAGGGGGGGTTAAAATAAAGATGACCCTCGGGTTGGCCGACCCGAGGGAAGGGTAGGTGGTGGTGAGGCAAATGGTAAAACCAAGGTTGGGCCTTGCTGGAGGAGTTTTATTCAAAGCGAACTGTCAAGGGGTCCCCATAACACCCAACCGTGTAAGGAATGCAAAAATCAAGGAACATAACACCGGTATGACGGAAACTAGCGCGACAAGAGTGGAACAAAACACCAGGCATAAGGCCGAGCCTTCCACCCTTTACCAAGTATATAGATGCATTAATTAAATAAGAGATATTGTGATATCCCAACATATACATGTTCCAACATGGAACAAACTTCGGCTTCACCTGCAACTAGCAACGCTATAAGAGGGGCTGAGCAAAAGCGGTAACATAGCCAAACAACGGTTTGCTAGGAAAGGAGGGTTAGAGGCTTGACATGGCAATATGGGAGGCATGATATAGCAAGTGGTAGGTAGTGCGACATAGCAATAGAGCGAGCAACTAGCAAGAAAAGATAGAAGTGATTTCGAGGGTATGGTCATCTTGCCTGAGATCCCGCTAGGAAGAAGAACGAGTCCATGAAGAAGACAAACGAACGTAGTCGAACGAATCCTCACAACTCCGGAATGAAACCGAAGCTAACGCGAGAAGCAACCCGGAAATAAGCAAACAACATAGTAAACAACCATCACATAAGCATGGCACGATGCGCAAACAAGTATGATGCATGTCCGGTTTAAAGAGGCATGGCATGGCAAGGTGCACAAGAAAAACTACAAGTTAAGTGGAGCTCAATATGCAACGAGTTGCATATTGACGAAACACCACACGACTTATTTAGTTCTCTCTTGTTTAGGTACCCAACAATATTAAATGTTGTTAAACATGGAAAGAGGTGAAGCATATGAAAACTACCTATCTAGGAAAGTTTAAATGAGGCCGGAACAACAAGCAACAGGTCCGGAAAAATCCTCATGTGCATATTTATGGATTTGGTGCTCGGGCCCTGGATGGGCTTGGGTGGGCCTCAGATGGGCTCTGAGGGCCGCAGCAAAGTGGGGCGCGAGGAGGACAAGTGGCGGGGTGTGGTTGGCTGCGCGCGGCGATGCTGCTGATGTGGCGGCGGCGCTGGGTGGTGCTGGCGGCGACAAGTGGTGGTGAGGGAGCATGCCGGCGCTAAAAACAAGGAAGGCAGCGACAGCTGATGATTGGGGCGGCGTAGAAATTGAGGAGGGGTAGGCAGGAGGCCAAAAATGGCAGGGGAGGCGTCTATATATAGAAAGGGGCTAGGGTTAGGGGTTTGAGACCGTTTCGGAGCCATACGATCACCATCGGACGGTCCGGAGTGGAGGGGAAGTGTAGGAGGGCTAGATGGGCTGTGTAGACATGTTGGGATGGGAAGAGAGAGAAGCAGAGCAGCCCGGCGGCAGTTTTCGGAGACCGAAAACGTCCAACGATAGACCGGCTATACTGCCGCTATAGTTATCCGTTGGGGCACCAAACGAACTCTGAATGCGATGAAACTTGGCAGGCGGATTGATATGAACAAGGAGACGAGAAAATTATTTCACCGGGAGGATAAATGAAGAACTTGGATCATTTATGAGTACCATAAATAGCAAAATCCTTAGGGAAAGCTTTAGGTGAAATATTACCCAAGATAACTCCAATGAAGAGGTAGATTGGTTGAAAAGATGTCTTGAGCGAAGAGAAAATGATGGATTTAGATATGTCACTCTTGAAAACTTGTGAATCATGAAACACGAAGGGAAATTATCAACAATGACATAACATCGTCTCAAAAGATGAGATATGAAAGAATTGCACTTTGGAATGCAAGATGAAAAATACTTGAACTCCTCAAAACAATACATGTGTTGAGCACCATGTTTATTTTAGAGTACAGCTTGGCGGAACTTAACTTCGAGAGAAATCTTGAAGAACAATTGAAGAATGAAAAGAATCCTTGACGAACCACCATATAGAGCCTCCATGAAGAACTCCGGTAATAAAAGAATGATCAAACGAAAGGGAAAGTTGAAAATAACTCCGGGAGAAGCCTTGCAATGATTAGATGAAGCTTTGAAATGATATAACCAAGAAAACTTGGAACTCCGAAAAGAAAGATGAACAATTGAAACCGAGAATTTTGATGAACCTCCGGAATAAGGATTTGAATTTACTCAATGAAACAAGAATAAGAATTAAATTATGTGTATCCTTCACCAATTTAGATTGATGACAATCAACGGATTTGGCATACTACTTATTCTCGTAGAAACGATTAAGATAGATATAGCGCAAACTTGAGAAGAGTCTTGATGGAACCACCAGTAGGATTGGAAAGAACGAATGAATCTGTATGATAATGAAGGAAGAGACCTGTTGAATGAACCACCGTAAGAATTGAAAATGAAAGTAGCAGAGGCACAATTTACTGGGAAGAATTGGAAAATGAACGAAGATACTTGAGGGAAATTAGATACATGAGAATGAAGAGATCATGAACCGATTAGAGGATATTTGAATGATGCACCGGTAAGATTTGGAGAACAATAGTTGAAAGCTGAGAATGAATAAACCTGAATTGATGGCCTTCGGAGAATCAAACTAAAAAGACTCCTGAAATGCTCCGGATGGGTGAAAATAATTCTCACAATCAAAAACAATTATGAGAGGATGGCATAACACTAGAACCATGAATCTTTGGACGAACGGATAAAATTTGGAGGAAAACTCTTCTTCGGTCTTCAAATGTTGAGAATGATGATGAGAAACACCACCATAAATTGTTGAGGCACTCCAGAATGAAAATTAGAAAGGTTGAACCAACGATGAAAAGAATTTGAAAGATCTTGGTGAAAACATATGACTGATGATAATTCATTCTTACGTCAACTTGGAGAAGAATTTGATAGTAGCTCCGGAAAAATAGAAGAGTTAGGTAAGATCCTGGGAAAAGACCTGTGGGTTAGGTCCCACTCAAAGATACATCATTGGAATGATTTGAAGAGAGATTGCACCGGTTGAATTAAATGGCTTGAATGAGATAACAATCTCGAAAGAGCTTGAACGAATATAGAGTGGAAACACGAATCTTCGAGATATCTTCAGCACTCCGGAACAATTGAACAGTGAGAGGTGAATGATTAAGAGGTGCACCGGCATGAGAAAATATTTTAAAAGAGAAAAGGATATGATTGACAAGGCTTGACTTGAAACCACCGGAGAAGAAAAGAATGAGGAATGATAACTTGAAGGTCCCTTAGTATCTTCCTGAGAATCACCGGATAAGAACATTGAAAGAAAAGAATAAAGAGACTTCACTTCCATAAGATGGGTACTCGATTAAGAAATCTGAATCCCTGAAGAAAAAAAAGGGTGGGTGGGCGGGAAAACAAAGGCAACTTGGAAACGTATGAAACAAACACCGTTGAGAATACTTAGAGTTGATTTTGCGAATGTTGAAAACGATCGGATCCACTAGAAGAGAAACACATCGGTTGAAAATGATTGACATGACAATCTCGATTATCATGAAGGATTAGTATTCACATAGAAGTGTGAGAACACCACTTAGGGAAGGTATGGAATCAACACTTGACATTGAAGCAACTCGAATACCACAACTCAAAACAAAACAAAGGATTGGCTTGCGGAATAAGCTGGAAACAAACATATGATAGACCCCATATTGTATCATGTGTCTGTTGGAAGGATATCCTATGTGATACTTGAATTCCCACTTATAAACTCCTAAAACTTTCTGGTTATGCAATCAGGTGTTGGGGATACAGGGGAAGCATAATATCTCAACGAAACTAACAATTCCTACATCCAGCTGTATCTATCCTTCAACACATAACCAAGAAACCTTCGGAAATCATTTACCTCAACCTTCAAAAAGCATCCGTTATACGAGTTATGGAAATACTCCCGAACTCCCGCCCCAGTACTGGGTGGCGTTGAGGTTATCTCACCAACAACTGCATAAAAGAGATTTTCGATGTCGGCGAACTCAGGTATTCCAGAACTGCAACGATAAAATTGTGACAACAACACCTCGGAGCTCAACTCCCGGGACACTGCCACAACCCCTAAATATCAGGAGGCACCAAGAACAATGTTCACGTCACAAAACCATCGAAACGATTCCAAGATACCCGCGTGATCCTAAAACATTTAGTGAAATTTGAGGAGAGAAAAGTCAAAACTTCTACGTCAGGAGGCCTCACCAGAGCGACGAAGGGACTGAGGAGTAAAAAGAATCCTACTCTCCGATATATATAATCCTAAGACTCAAAACATTTTGTTCTAGACTCAACAACGTCAGCGATTCGATCAAGTAGGGGGCTCCTAAGTCGGGGAAGGCTCTGATACCAACTTGTAACACCCACAATGCGGCTATATCTCCCATGTGTTGTGTAACGCCCCAAGACCGTTGTGCCAGGTGTCTTCCAGTTATTCTCTGTTGTTGCCTCGTCATTCGTTTGTGTGTCATGCATTTCATATCATGTCATCATGTGCATCGCATTTGCATACGTGTTCATCTCATGCATCCGAGCATTTTCCCCGTTGTCTGTTTTGCAATCCGGCACTCCTATGTCCTCCGGCGCCCTCTTTTGCCTCTTTTCGTGTGCGGGTGTTAAACGTTCTCGGATTGGACCGAGACTTGCCAAGTGGCCTTGTTACTACCGGTAGACCGCCTGTCAAGTTTCGTGCCATTTGGACTTCGTTTGATACTCCAACAGTTAACCGAGGAACCGTAAAGGCCTCGTGTGTGTTGCAGCCCAACACCTCTTCAAAGTGGCCCAAAACCCACATAAACCCCCTCCATCATCTCGGTTGTTTGATCATGATCGCGTGGCCGAAAACCGTGCTCAATTTGGAGTCTTCTAGCTCCCTCTACCTATATATTTGTGCTCTCCTCCGAAATTTCCACGCAGATCAAACCCTAGCCTCGCTCCTCGCGCCGCCGGACAAAACTTCCCACCGCCCGGACATGTCCGCACCACCGGCCACCTCACCTCCACCAATCAGGAGACGCCATGTCACCCTCCCCCGCCGCCGCAGCCAACCGGCGCCCGCCGCCTGTTGGAAATATGCCCTAGAGGCAATAATAAAAGTGTTATTATTATATTTCTTTGATCATGATAATTGTCTTTATTCATGCTATAACTATATTATCCGGAAATCGTAATACACGTGTGAATACATAGACCATAATATGTCCCTAGTAAGCCTCTGGTTGACTAGCTCGTTGATCAACAGATAGTCATGGTTTCCTGGCTATGGACATTGGATGTCATTGATAACGGGATCACATCATTAGGAGAATGATGTGATGGACAAGACCTAATCCTAAGCATAGCACAAGATCGTGTAGTTCGTTTGCTAGAGCTTTTCCAATGTCAAGTATCTTTTCCTTTGACCATGAGATCGTGTAACTCCCGGATACCTCAAGAGTGCTTTGGGTGTATCAAACGTCACAACGTAACTGGGTGACTATAAAGGTGCACTACAGGTATTTCCGAAAGTGTCTGTTGGGTTGACACGGATCGAGACTGGGATTTGTCACTCCATATAACGGAGAGGTATCACTGGGCCCACTCGGTAATGCATCATCATTATGAGCTCAAGGTGACCAAGTGGTTGATCACGGGATCATGCATTACGGTACGAGTAAAGTGACTTGCCGGTAACGAGACTGAACAAGGTATTGGGATACCAACGATCGAGTCTCGGGCAAGTAACATACCGATTGACAAAGGGAATTGTATACGGGGTTGATTAAATCCTCGACATCGTGGTTCATCCGATGAGATCATCGTGGAGCATGTGGGAGCCAACATGGGTATCCAGATCCCGCTGTTGGTTATTGACCGGAGAGTCGTCCCGGTCATGTCTGCATGTCTCCCGAACCCGTAGGGTCTACACACTTAAGGTTCGGTGACGCTAGGGTTATGAAGATATGTATATGCAGTAACCCGAATGTTGTTCGGAGTCCCGGATGAGATCCCGGACGTCACGAGGAGTTCCGGAATGGTCCGGAGGTAAAGAATTATATATAGGAAGTGCAGTTTCGGCCATCGGGACAAGTTTCGGGGTTATCGGTATTGTACCGGGACCACCGGAGGGGTCCCGGGGGCCCACCGGGTGGGGCCACCTGTCCCGGGGGGGCACATGGGCTGTAGGGGGTGCTCCTTGGCCTAGATGGGCCAAGGGCACCAGCCCCAAAAGCCCATGCGCCTAGGGTTCCACTTAAGGGAAGAGTCCCAATGGTGGAAGGCACCTCTAGGTGCCTTGGGGGGGAGGGAAACCTCCCCTTGGCCGCCGCACCTAGGAGATTGGATCTCCTAGGCTGGCGCAACCCCCCCCCCCTTGGCCCTCCTATATATAGTTGAGGAGAGGGAGGACTTCATACCTCAGCCTTTGGTGCTTCCCTCTCCCCTGTTACATCTCTCCCTCGTAGTACACGGCGAAGCCCTGTTACTGTGACGCCCTGCATCCACCACCACGCCGTCGTGCTGCTGGATCTTCATCAACTTCTCCCCCCCCCCCTTGCTGGATCAAGAAAGGAGGAGACGTCATCCGTTCCGTACGTGTGTTGAACGCGGAGGCACCGTCCGTTCGGTACTAGGATCTCCGGTGATTTGATTCACGTCGTGTTCGACTACATCATCCCCGTTCTTTGAACGCTTCCGCTCGCGATCTACAAAGGTATGTAGATGCATCCGATCACTCGTTGCTAGATGAACTCCTAGATGGATCTTGGTGAAACGAGTAGGAAAATTTTTGTTTTCTGCAACGTTCCCCAACAGTGGCATCATGAGCTAGGTCTATGCGTAGTTCTCTTGCACGAGTAGAACACAATTTGTTGTGGGCGTTGATGTTGTCAACTTTCTTGCCGCTACTAGTCTTATCTTGCTTCAACGGAATTGTGGGATGAAGCGGCCCGGACCAACCTTACACGTATGCTTACGTGAGACCGGTTCCACCGACAAACATGCACAAGTTGCATAAGGTGGCTGGCGGGTGTCTGTCTCTCCTACTTTAGTTGGAGCTGATTCGATGAACAGGGTCCTTATGAAGGGTAAATAGAAGTTGACAAATCACGTTGTGGCTTTCACGTAGGTAAGAAAACGTTCTTGTTAGAACCCTACTTCAACCACGTAAAACCTGCAACAACAATTAGAGGACGTCTAACTTGTTTTTGCAGCAAGTGCTTTGTGATATGATATGGCCAAAGTTGTGATGAATGATGAATGATCTATATGTGATGTATGAGATGTTCATGCTATTGTACAAGGAATCACAACTCACATGTCGATGAGTATGACGGTGACAGGATGATCATGGAGCCCCAAGATGGAGATCAAAGGAGCCATGTGATATTGGCCATATCATGTCACTATTATTATTTGATTGCATGTGATGTTTATCATGTTTTGCATCTTGTTTACTTAGAACGATGGTAGTAAATAAGATGATCCCTTACAACAATTTCAAGAAGTGTTCTCCCCTAACTGTGCACCGTTGCTACAGTTCGTCGTTTCGAAGCACCACGTGTTAATCGGGTGTGATAGATCCTTACGTTCACATACAACGGGTGTAAGACAGTTTTACATATGCAAAAACACTTAGGGTTAACTTGACGAGCCTAGCATGTACAGACATGGCCTCGGAACACAGAGACCGAAAGGTCGAACACGAGTCGTATGGAAGATACGATCAACATGAAGATGTTCACCGACGATGACTAGTCCGTCTCACGTGTTAATCAGACACGGCCTAGTCGACTCGGATCGTGTAACACTTAGATGACTAGAGGGATGTCTAATCTGAGTGGGAGTTCATTAATAATTTGATTAGATGAACTTAATTATCATGAACTTAGTCTAAAATCTTTACAATATGTCTACAAAGATCAAATGGCCAACGTTGTATTCAATTTCAACGCGTTCCTAGAGAAAACCAAGCTGAAAGACGATGGCAGCAACTATACGGACTGGGTCCGGAACCTGAGGATCATCCTCATAGCTGCCAAGAAAGATTATGTCCTACAAGCACCGCTAGGTGATCCACCCGTCCCACAGAACCAAGACGCTATGAACGCTTGGCAGACACGTACTGATGACTACTCCCTCGTTCAGTGCGGCATGCTTTACAGCTTAGGGCCGGGGCTCCAAAAGCGTTTTGAGAGACATGGAGCATATGAGATGTTCGAAGAGCTAAAAATGGTTTTTCAAGCTCATGCCCGGATCGAGAGATATGAAGTCTCCGATAAGTTCTTCAGCTGTAAGATGGAGGAAAATAGTTCTGTCAGTGAGCACATACTCACTATGTTTGGGTTACATAACCGCTTGACTCAGCTGGGAGTTAATCTCCCGGATGACGCGGTCATTGACAAAATCCTCCAGTCGCTTCCACCAAGCTACAAGAGCTTTATGATGAACTTCAATATGCAGGGGATGGTAAAGACCATTCCTGAAGTATTTGCTATGCTGAAATCAGCAGAGGTAGAAGTCAAGAAGGAACATCAAGTGTTGATGATGAATAAAACCACTAAGTTCAAGAAGGGCAAGGGTAAAAAGAACTTCAAGAAGGACGGCAAGGAAGTTGCTGCGCCCGGCAAGCAAGCTGTCGGGAAGAAGTCAAAGAATGGACCCAAGCCTGAGATAGAGTGCTTTTATTGCAAAGGGAAGGGTCACTGGAAGCGGAACTGCCCCAAATACTTAGCGGACAAGAAGGCCGGCAACACCAAAGGTATATTTGGTATACATGTAATAGATGTGTACCTTACCAGTACTCGTAGTAACTCCTGGGTATTTGATACCGATGCCGTTGCTCATATTTGTAACTCACAGCAGGAGCTGCGGAATAAACGGAAACTGGCGAAGGACGAGGTGACGATGCGCGTCGGGAATGGTTCCAAGGTCGATGTGATCGCCGTCGGCACGCTACCTCTACATTTACCTACGGGATTAGTTATAAACCTCAATAATTGTTATTTAGTGCCATGTTTGAGCATGAACATTGTATCAGGATCTCGTTTAATACGAGATGGCTACTCATTTAAATCCGAGAATAATGGTTGTTCTATTTATATGAGAGATATGTTTTATGGTCATGCTCCGATAGTCAATGGTTTATTCTTAATGAATCTCGAGCGTATTACTACACATGTTCATAGTGTGAGTACCAAAAGATGTAAGGTTGATAATGATAGTCCCACATACTTGTGGCACTGCCGCCTTGGTCACATAGGTGTCAAACGCATGAAGAAGCTCCATGCAGATGGACTTTTAGAGTCTCTTGATTATGAATCATTTGACACGTGCGAACCATGCCTCATGGGAAAAATGACCAAGACTCCGTTCTCAGGAACAATGGAGCGAGCAACCAACTTATTGGAAATCATACATACTGATGTGTGCGGTCCAATGAGTGTTGAGGCTCGCGGTGGCTATCGTTATGTTCTCACCCTCACTGATGACTTGAGTAGATATGGGTATGTCTACTTAATGAAACACAAGTCTAAAACCTTTGAAAAGTTCAAGGAATTTCAGAGTGAGGTTGAAAATCAACGTGACAGGAAAATCAAGTTTCTACGATCAGATCGTGGAGGAGAATACTTGAGTCACGAATTTGGCACACACTTAAGAAAATGTGGAATAGTTTCACAACTCACGCTGCCTGGAACACCTCGGCGTAACGGTGTGTCCGAACGTCGTAATCGCACTCTATTAGATATGGTGCGATCTATGATGTCTCTTACCGATTTACCGCTATCTTTTTGGGGCTATGCTTTAGAGACTGCCGCATTCACTTTAAATAGGGCTCCGTCGAAATCCGTTGAGACGACACCGTATGAATTATGGTTTGGGAAGAAACCTAAGCTGTCGTTTCTAAAAGTTTGGGGATGCGATGCTTATGTCAAGAAACTTCAACCTGAAAAGCTCGAACCCAAGTCGGAAAAATGCGTCTTCATAGGATACCCTAAAGAAACTGCTGGGTATACCTTCTACCTCAGATCCAAAGGCAAGATCTTTGTTGCCAGGAATGGATCCTTTCTAGAGAAAGAGTTTCTCTCGAAAGAAGTAAGTGGGAGGAAAGTAGAACTTGATGAAGTATTGCCTCTTGAACCGGTAAATGGCGCAACTCAAGAAAATGTTCCTGAGGTGCCTGCACCGACTAGAGAGGAAGTTATTCATGATGATCAAGATACTTCTGATCAAGCTCCTACTGAAATTCAAAGGTCCACAAGGACACGTTCCGCACCAGAGTGGTTCGGCAACCCTGTCTTGGAAATCATGTTGTTAGACAACGGTGAACCTTCGAACTATGAAGAAGCGATGGCGGGCCCGGATTCCAACAAATGGCTAGAAGCCATGAAATCCGAGATAGGATCCATGTATGAAAACGAAGTATGGACTTTGACTGACTTGCCCGTTGAACAGCGAGCCATAGAAAATAAATGGATCTTTAAGAAGAAGACAGACGCGGATGGTAATGTGACCATCTATAAAGCTAGGCTTGTCGCTAAGGGTTATCGACAAGTTCAAGGGGTTGACTACGATGAGACTTTCTCACCGGTGGCGAAGCTGAAGTCCATCCGAATCATGTTAGCAATTGCCGCATTCTACGATTATGAAATATGGCAAATGGACGTCAAAACGGCATTCCTTAATGGTTTCCTTAAGGAAGAATTGTATATGATGCAGCCAGAAGGTTTTGTCGATCCTAAGAATGCTAACAAGGTGTGCAAGCTCCAACGCTCGATTTATGGGCTGGTGCAAGCATCTTGGAGTTGGAACATTCGCTTTGATGAGATGATCAAAGCGTTTGGGTTTACGCAGACTTATGGAGAAGCCTGCGTTTACAAGAAAGTGAGTGGGAGCTCTGTAGCATTTCTCATACTATATGTAGATGACATACTTTTGATGGGAAATGATATAGAACTTTTGGACAGCATCAAGGCCTACTTGAATAAGAGTTTTTCAATGAAGGACCTTGGAGAAGCTGCTTATATATTAGGCATCAAGATCTATAGAGATAGATCAAGACGCCTCATAGGTCTTTCACAAAGCACATACCTTGATAAGATTTTGAAGAAGTTCAAAATGGATCAGTCCAAGAAAGGGTTCTTGCCTGTTTTGCAAGGTGTGAGATTGAGCTCGGCTCAATGCCCGACCACGGCAGAAGATATAGAAGAGATGAGTGTCATCCCCTATGCCTCAGCCATAGGTTCTATTATGTATGCCATGCTGTGTACCAGACCTGATGTAAACCTTGCCATAAGTTTGGTAGGAAGGTACCAAAGTAATCCCGGCAAGGAACACTGGACAGCGGTCAAGAATATCCTGAAGTACCTGAAAAGGACTAAGGAAATGTTTCTCGTTTATGGAGGTGATGAAGAGCTCGTCGTAAAGGGTTACGTCGACGCTAGCTTCGACACAGATCTGGATGACTCTAAGTCACAAACCGGATATGTGTATATGTTGAATGGTGGAGCAGTGAGCTGGTGCAGCTGCAAACAGAGCGTCGTGGCGGGATCTACATGTGAAGCGGAGTACATGGCAGCCTCGGAGGCAGCACATGAAGCAATATGGGTGAAGGAGTTCATCACCGACCTAGGAGTCATACCCAATGCGTCGGGGCCAATCAAACTCTTTTGTGACAACACTGGAGCTATTGCACTTGCCAAGGAGCCCAGCTTTCACAAGAAGACAAGGCACATCAAGCGTCGCTTCAACTCCATTCGTGAAAATGTTCAAGATGGAGACATAGAGATTTGTAAAGTGCATACGGACCTGAATATAGCAGATCCGTTGACTAAACCTCTCCCTAGGGCAAAACATGATCAACACCAGAATTCCATGGGTGTTCGATTCATCACAATGTAACTAGATTATTGACTCTAGTGCAAGTGGGAGACTGTTGGAAATATGCCCTAGAGGCAATAATAAAAGTATTATTATTATATTTCTTTGATTATGATAATTGTCTTTATTCATGCTATAACTGTATTATCCGGAAATCGTAATACACGAGTGAATACATAGACCATAATATGTCCCTAGTAAGCCTCTGGTTGACTAGCTCGTTGATCAACAGATAGTCATGGTTTCCTGGCTATGGACATTGGATGTCATTGATAACGGGATCACATCATTAGGAGAATGATGTGATGGACAAGACCTAATCCTAAGCATAGCACAAGATCGTGTAGTTTGTTTGCTAGAGCTTTTCCAATGTCAAGTATCTTTTCCTTTGACCATGAGATCGTGTAACTCCCGGATACCTCAAGAGTGCTTTGGGTGTATCAAACGTCACAACGTAACTGGGTGACTATAAAGGTGCACTACAGGTATTTCCGAAAGTGTCTGTTGGGTTGACACGGATCGAGACTGGGATTTGTCACTCCATATAACGGAGAGGTATCACTGGGCCCACTCGGTAATGCATCATCATTATGAGCTCAAGGTGACCAAGTGGTTGATCACGGGATCATGCATTACGGTACGAGTAAAGTGACTTGCCGGTAACGAGACTGAACAAGGTATTGGGATACCAACGATCGAGTCTCGGGCAAGTAACATACCGATTGACAAAGGGAATTGTATACGGGGTTGATTAAATCCTCGACATCGTGGTTCATCCGATGAGATCATCGTGGAGCATGTGGGATCCAACATGGGTATCCAGATCCCGCTGTTGGTTATTGACCGGAGAGTCGTCCCGGTCATGTCTGCATGTCTCCCGAACCCGTAGTGTCTACACACTTAAGGTTCGGTGATGCTAGGGTTATGAAGATATGTATATGCAGTAACCCGAATGTTGTTCGGAGTCCCGGATGAGATCCCGGACGTCACGAGGAGTTCCGGAATGGTCCGGAGGTAAAGAATTATATATAGGAAGTGCAGTTTCGGCCATCGGGACAAGTTTCGGGGTTATCGGTATTGTACCGGGACCACCGGAGGGGTCCCGGGGGCCCACCGGGTGGGGCCACCTGTCCCGGGGGGCCACATGGGCTGTAGGGGGTGCGCCTTGGCCTAGATGGGCCAAGGGAACCAGCCCCAAAAGCCCATGCGCCTAGGGTTCCACTTAAGGGAAGAGTCCCAATGGTGGAAGGCACCTCTAGGTGCCTTGGGGGGGAGGGAAACCTCCCCTTGGCCGCCGCACCTAGGAGATTGGATCTCCTAGGCTGGCGCAACACCCCCCCCCCTTGGCCCTCCTATATATAGTTGAGGAGAGGGAGGACTTCATACCTCAGCCTTTGGTGCTTCCCTCTCCCCTGTTACATCTCTCCCTCGTAGTACACGGCGAAGCCCTGTTACTGTGACGCCCTGCATCCACCACCACGCCGTCGTGCTGCTGGATCTTCATCAACTTCTCCCCCCCCCCTTGCTGGATCAAGAAAGGAGGAGACGTCATCCGTTCCGTACGTGTGTTGAACGCGGAGGCACCGTTCGTTCGGTGCTAGGATCTCCGGTGATTTGATTCACGTCGTGTTCGACTACATCATCCCCGTTCTTTGAATGCTTCCGCTCGCGATCTACAAAGGTATGTAGATGCATCTGATCACTCGTTGCTAGATGAACTCCTAGATGGATCTTGGTGAAACGAGTAGGAAAATTTTTGTTTTCTGCAACGTTCCCCAACACCGCCGCAGCCAACCGGCGCCCGCCGCCTGTCCGCGCCCGTGCCCACTTTGCCGCGGCCCGGGGAGCCCATCGCGGGCCCGCACGGGCCCAAGCCGCCGCCGCCGAAGCCCGGTTTCTCCGCCCCCGCTCGCCGCCCGCCGGAGCCTCGCTGGACTTCGCCGGAAAGACCCCGGCCACCACTGCCTCACCACCGGAAGCCGACCCGCGCCGCCTCCTTCACCCGACACCCCGCCGCCCGCGTCGACTCGGCCACGCCGCCGCATCGCCGCCCCGTCGTCCGCATCCGCGCGCCGCCCGAGCGTTGCCTCGCTTCCCCGCCGACGAACCTCGCCACCATCGCCAGAGCGCTCCGCCACCGCGCGCCCCGCCACTCTCCGCCGCCACTCCGGCCGCCGCACGCTGCTTCCTCCGCCGCCCGGCCCCATCGGACCCCGCCTGCCACGCCGCGCCTCGAGCTGCACCACCGTTCGCCGGAGTTCCGCGCCTCGCCGGAGAAGAAGCGGGATCAGATCCACCCATCCCTCCAATCAAACGGCCGGATCCGTCCCGCACCGCGCCGTCCCGCTCCACTCCATCCCATTGACTTCTCGGAGGGGTATATTTTCGACTAAGTCCCCAACATTTTTAGCATTTTTCATCGCATCATAACTTTGCACCCGTGGCTCCGTTTTGGGCGTGTAGCATATCAAATTGTTCGTCTCGATGTGTACTTCATTTCATTCCATTGCACCATGTTCTTTTGAGTTCATCTTGATACCCTAAATGCTTTTTCAAGAGTGCTATGTAATGTTAGTGTCTGTTTCTTAACAGATTATGGACATTTGTCATTTTTGCCATGTTTAATGTGTGCCTCCTATGACCTTGAGCTCTACACGTGTTTTGAAGTATGCCATGCCATATTTACAGGGGTGTATGCCATGTATTTTTGTGATCAATGTGGTGACTAGCATAAGCATGCAAAGTAGCTCTCGTGATGTTGCTGATTTGAGGGACTTAGAATTTCACTAAGTCCTTTTCCTGCTGTTATTTTTATGCCATGTATTCATGTTGCTACAGAGTGATCCATGCCTCTTTTGAGCATCTTTGGTAAGGATGATTTTGAGATAATGTTGTGCTCTATCCATCCATGTCTTTGTTTGCAATTATGGAGTGCCCTAGCATGACTCAATCTTGCTCTACTTTTGCTATAAAATGTTCCTGGCAGATTGTTTACATGTTAAGCAATTTTGCCGAGGTTGTTGTAGTTGATCCTTGCATGCTATGAGGTTGTTCTTGCCATGGTTAGCTCATTTATAATGTCTACTTGCTGGGTGTATGCTTAGTTTGTCATGCAATGCCTTGTGGTGAGTGCAACGAGCTTGTAAACATGCCTACGTGAATTTGTTTTGCCATGTTCCAGTTTTCTGCTAAGTCTGAATCTGTTAACGAAACTTGCTATGTTCACATGGTTGCCATTGTATTTTCTGATCCCTTTTGGCTTATGGTCATTAAGGGACTTTTGTTATATGCTTTGAGTAGCTTCATGCCATGCCTTGCTTTGCCATCATATGTTCCTGTAGCATGTTGTTATCTTGCTCTAAATATTGCTTCCTGATGTTAATTCCCTGCATGTTGTTATTTTCACTAAGTCTGTAACCTGTTATCTTTTGCACTTTTGCCATGCGTGTTTGAACCTGCTATTGAGTGAATTAGCCGTAGCTCAGTGTTCATATTTTGTCAAGCATCTTGAGTGGATCACTGCCATGTGCTTTGTTGTTATGTTAGAGTCCAGTAGCTTTGTGCCATTATTGTTTTGCTTGCCTTTTGCAAACCATGCATCTGATTCTGGTGGTCTTTATATCGATTTCGACCGAAATCAACTCACCTTTCCAGTGGCACTCTTGGTTTTCCAAGTTGAGGCCTGGTTCAATCTTTCTTTTCCGAAGCACGCATATGCATTGCATATCACATCCCGCATATCATGCCATGTTTTGCATCATGTTGCTTGCGCATTGCACCGTGGTTGATTGTGGTTCCCTTTGTTTGAGTTCTTGCTTTGGGTAGAGCCGGGAGACGAGTACGTGATCGAGGAACCCGTTGAGTACATTTTTGAGGATCAAGCTTTCGTCTTCTCGGAGAACTTTGCAGGCAAGATGACCATACCTTCGAAATCACTTCTATCTTTGCTTGCTAGTTGCTCACTCTATTGCTATGCCTATGCTGTGATACCTACCACTTGCTATATCATGCCTCCCATATTGCCATGAGCCTCTAACCTACCTTGTCCTAGCAAACCGTTGTTTGGCTATGTTACCGCTTTGATCAGCCCCTCTTATAGCGTTGTTAGTTGCAGGTGAAGATGGAGTTTGTTCCTTGTTGGAACATGGATATTTGTTGGGATATCACAATATCTCTTATTTAATTAATGCATCTTATATACTTGGTAAAGGGTGGAAGGCTCGGCCTTATGCCTGGTGTTTTGTTCCACTCTTGCCGCCCTAGTTTCCGTCATACCGGTGTTATGTTCCTTGATTTTGCGTTCCTTACACGGTTGGGTTATAATGGGAACCCCTTGACAGTTCACCTTGAATAAAACTCTTCTAGCAAGGCCCAACCTTGGTTTTACCATTTGCACTAACAACCTATCACCTTCCCTTGGGTTCTGCAGACTCGAGGGTCATCTTTAATTTAATCCCCCCGGGCTAGTGCTTCTCTAAGTGTTGGTCCGAAACAGAGCCACTTGCGGCGCCACCTCGGGGAAACTTGAGGGCTGGTTTTAGCTGTACGTAGTGTTCATCCGGTGTTGCCCTAAGAGTGAGATATGTGCAGCTCGTATCAGGATGTCGGCGCATCAGGTGGTCTTACTGGTCTTGTTTTACCATTGTCGAAATGTCTTGTAACCGGGATTCCGAGTCTGATCGGGTCTTCCTGGGAGAAGGAATATCCTTCGTTGACCGTGAGAGCTTGTGATGGGCTAAGTTGGGACACCCCTGCAGGGATTCGAACTTTCGAAAGCCGTGCCCGCGGTTATGGGCAGATGGGAATTTGTTAATGTCCGGTTGTAGAGAACTTGACACTTAACTTAATTAAAATACATCAACCACATGTGTAGCCGTGATGGTCTCTTTCCGGCGGGGTCCGGGAAGTGAACACGGTGTTGGAGTTATGCTTGAACGTAAGTAGTTTAGGATCACTTCTTGATCACTTCTAGTTCACATTCGTGCTTTGCCTTCTCTTCTCGCTCTCATTTGCGTAAGTTTAGCCACCATATATGCTAGTGCTTGCTGCAGCTCCACTTCATACCTTATCCTACCCATAAGCTTAAATAGTCTTGATCGCGAGGGTGTGAGATTGCTGAGTCCCCGTGACTCACAGAATACTTCCAAACCCAGTTTGCAGGTGCCGCTGATACCGTGCAGGTGACGCAACCGAGCTCAAGGAGGAGCTCGATGAAGATCGTGTTCGTTATGTTGTTCCGTTTCCAGTTGATCAGTAGTGGAGCCCAGTTGGGACGATCGGGGATCTATAGCATTAGGGGTAGTCTTCTTTTATTTTGGTTCCGTAGTCGGACCTTGATTGTATCTGGATGATGTAATGCTTTATTCATGTATTGTGTGAAGTGGCGATTGTAAGCCAACTCTGTATCTCTATCTTATTCAGTACATCGGATGTGTAAAGATTACCCCTCTTGCGACATGCCTACTATGCGGTTATGCCTCTAAGTCGTGCTCCGACACGTGGGAGATATAGCCGCATCGTGGGTGTTACAAGTTGGTATCAGAGCCTTCCCCGACTTAGGAGCCCCCCTGCTTGATTGAATCGTTGGCGTTGTTGAGTCTAAAAAAATGTTTTGAGTATTTTAGGATTATATATATCAGAGAGTAGGATTCTTTTTACTCCTCAGTCCCTTCGTCGCTCTGGTGAGGCATCCTGACGTAGAGTTTTGACTCTTCTCTCCTCAAATTTCACTCTTTTTTTAGGATCACGCGGGTATCTTGGAATCGTTCCGATGGATTTGTGACGAGAACATTGTTCATGGTGCCTCCTGACATTTAGGGGTTGTGGCAGTGTCCCGGGGAGTTGAGCTCCGAGGTGTTGTCGTCACAAATTTATCATTGCAATTCTGGAATACCTGAGTTTCGCCGACATCGAAAATCTCTTTTATGCAGTTGTTGGTGAGATAACCTTGACGCCACCCAGTACTGGGGCGGGAGTTCAGGAGTATTGCCATAACTCGTATAATCGATGCTTTTCGAAGGTTGAGGTAAACGATTTCCGAAGGTTTCTTGGTTATGTGTTGAAGGATGGATACAGCTGGATGTAGGATTTGTTAGTTTTGGGTGAGATATTATGCTTCCCCTGTATCCCCAACACCTGATTGCATAACCAGAAAGTTTCGGGAGTTTATAAGTGGGAATTCAAGTAGCTCCTAGGATATCTTTCCGACAGATATATGATATGAAATTGGGGTTCGACGTCTAGTGGTCCGCCCATCCACGGTTGGTTTTATAGTGGTCTCGTTGTGTCTTAAAGAGTCCTTGGCTATGCTGACTCGGGGACGCTTCGTATGTCATGTGCACTGCCTTGTACATGATGGTGCTATACGATCGAGCCCGTGTGGGCCCCACCACGAAAACTTCGGACGAAATCTCTATCATATGTTTGTTCCGGCTTATTTTGCAAGCCAATCCTTTGTTTTTGTTTTGATTGTGGTATTCGAGTTGCTTCAATGTCAAGTGTTGATTCCATACTTTTTGTAAGCGGTGTTCTCATATATCTATGTGGATGCTAATCCTTCTGGATCATCGAGATTGTCATGTTATTTCTTTTTCAACCGGTGTGCTTCTCTTCAAGTGGATCCAATCTTTGTCAACATTTGCAAGATCAACTCAAGTCCTCTCAACGTTGTTTGTTTCATCCGTCCCTAGTTGCCTTTGTTTTTCCCGCCCACCCACCCTTGTTCTTCAAGGATTCAGATTTCTTAATCACTATCCATTTTATTGATGGAAGTCTCTCCATTCTTTTTCCTTCATGTTCTTACCCGGTGTTTCTCATGAAGTTGCTCTACTCGTTCATCATTCTCCATTCTTTTCTTCTCCGGTGGATCCAATTCAAGCTTTTGGTGTTGAACATTCCTTTCCTTGTTTCAAATGCCTTCTCATACCGGTGCACCTCTTAATCATCCACTTCTCACTATTTAATTGTTCTGGAGTGTTCAAGATATCTCGAAGATTCGTGTTTCCACTCTGCTTTCGTTCAAGCTCTTTCGAGAGTGGTATCTCATTCAAGCCATTTAATTCAACCGATGCAATCTTTCTTTTAAATCATTTCAACGGTGTATCTTTCAGTGGTCCCTAACCCACAAGTCTTTCCCCAGGATCTTACCTGACTCTTCCATTTTCTCGGAGCTATTCTCAAATCTTCTAAAGTTTGACGTAAGAATGAATTTTCATCAGTCAATTGCCTTTTCCAATATCGTTTTCAAATTCTTTTCATCGCCGGTTCAACCTTTCTAATATTCATTCTCCCGGTATATCTCAATAATTCATGGTGGTGTTTCTCGTCGTTATTCTCAGAACTGAAGACAGAAGAAGAGTTTCTCTTCAATCTTGTCCATTCTCTCGAAGATTCATGATGCTAGCTTACTGCCATCCTCTCATAATTGTTTTGATTGTGAGTATTCTTTTCACCTATCCGGAGCATTTCATGAGTTGTTTCCATTTCTTTACTCTGAAGGCCATCTTTTCAAATATTATTCATTCCAGCTTTCAGCTATTGTTCTTCAAATTCTTACCAGTGATTCATTCCTTTACTTCGTTCGTTTTTCAATTCTTATGGTGGTTCTTCCAAGATTTTTCTTCCTTCGTTTATCATATCAATTTATTCGTTGTTTCAACCTGACCGGTGATTCGTTGAAGACGTTCTCAAGTTTGCGCTATATCTCTCTTTATCCTTTCTACGAGAATAAGTAGTATGCCAAATCCATTGTGTGCCATCAATTTAAATTGTTGAGGGATAAGCATAATGTAATTCTTATTCTTGTTTTCATCGAGCAAATTCAATTCCTTAATCCGGAGGTTCATCAAATTCTCAGTTTCTATTGTTTCATCTTCCCTTTTCCCGGAGTTCCAAGTTTTCTCGGTTATATCATCGTGAAAATCCATCTAAATCATTGCAAGGTTCCACCTTGTGTTTTCAATTTCTCTTTCTTTTCGTTATCCTTTTGTTTACCGGAGTTCTTCATGGAGGCTCTACAAGATGGTTCATCAAGGATTTAATTCCTTGTCAAAGTGTTCATTGAGATTCTTTTCAGAGGAGCTCAAGCATTCTTCATCGTGCAACCCGGAGTGCAATTCCTTCTACCTTACCTTTTCATGTGGTGTTATGTCATTTTGAAAATTTCTTTCGTGTTTCATAATTCGCAAGTTGTCAGGAATGAGATAGTTAAACCCATCAATTTCTTTGAGCATGAGCTCTTCTCAGTCCATCAATCTCTTTGTCGGAGTATCTTGGTTTAGATTTCACCGAAAGCCTTCCATTGGGAATGTTGCTAATTATGGTGCTTATAAATGACCCAAGTTCTTCATTTGTCCTCCCGGTGAAATAGTTTCTCGTCTCCTTGTTCATATCAATCCAAATCCATTGTTTTCCGTCAGTGGCAGAATTTCACCTCAGTTTTGAGATGTTTTCCATAAGCCCACAACAAGATTACTCTTTTCGTTGCTGGTTTTTCCAACAAATCCGTTCGAGAATATGTTGTAAGCGTGCTCTCCCAAGATCTTGTTTCCTCATTCATTCCATTCCATTCTTTCTTTAATCCCGGAGGCATTGTGATGTTGCTCTCTTCAACCCATATTCTTGTTTTATCAACATCTTTTTCTTTCTTCGCATATCCGTTTAACCGGAGTGTTGTGTCCTCTGCACAAGTTCTTTCCGTCTTATCAAGTATTGCATCTCTTATCAGTCGGAGTGCTGCCCAAATTATATCATTCTTATTCCTTCTCTATCTTGTTTTAACCAGAGTGTTGTGGCTATCATTCCTTTTCTAACCGGAGTCTCATCCAAGGGCTTTCATTTTGCCAAGTTCATATTCTATTCCACCCATTTCCAACCGGAGAATTGTCGTAGTTGTTCTTATCGTTCCTTGTACATCTCGTTTCATCCGGAGTGCTTGCATGTACTTCTTGTACATTGTAACACTTTTTCTTGTGTCTTTCAACCTACAAGGTTCTACTAATGTTTCTTCTTCCTCTTGTCTAACGAGTGTTTTCAACTTCGTTCATCTTCGTTGTATTCTTTTCTCGAATTTGTTTCAACCTCTCAAGGTTCATGGTTTCACTCGTTTGTCAAAGAAGCAACTTAGTTTTACCTTTTCTCTTCCTTTTCCATTTTTTCCCTCCGGTGCCATTCTAGATCTCAGGACGAGATCCTCTCGTAGTGGTGGAGTGTTGTAACGCCCCAAGACCGTTGTGCCAGGTGTCTTCCAGTTATTCGCTGTTGTTGCCTCATCATTCGTTTGTGTGTCATGCATTTCATATCATGTCATCATGTGCATCGCATTTGCATACGTGTTCATCTCATGCATCCGAGCATTTCCCCGTTGTCCATTTTGCAATCCGGCGCTCCTATGTCCTCCGGCGCCCTCTTTTGCCTCTTTTCGTGTGCGGGTGTTAAACGTTCTCGGATTGGACCGAGACTTGCCAGGCGGCCTTGGTTTACTACCGGTAGACCGCCTGTCAAGTTGCGTGCCATTTGGACTTCGTTTGATACTCCAACGGTTAACCGAGGTACCGTAAAGGCCTTGTGTGTGTTTCAGCCCAACACCTCTTCAAAGTGGCCCAAAACCCACCAAAACCCCCTCCATCATCTTGGTCGTTCGATCACGATTGCGTGGCCGAAAACCATGCTCAATTTGGAGTCTCCTAGCTCCATCTACCTATATATTTGTGCTCTCCTCCGAAACTTCCGCACTGATCAAACCCTAGCCCCGCTCCTCGCGCCGCCGGACAAAACTTCCCACCGCCCGGACATGTCCGCGCCGCCGGCCACCTCACCTCCACCAATCAGGAGACGCCACGTCACCCTCCCCCGCCGCCGCAGCCAACCGGCGCCCGCCACCTGTCCGCGCCCGTGCCCACTTCGCCGCGGCCCGCGGAGCCCATTGCGGGCCTGCACGGGCCCAAGCCGCCGCTGCCGAAGCCCGGTTTCTCCGCCCCCGCTCGCCGGAGCCTCGCCGGACTTCACCAGAAAGACGCCGGCCACCGCCGCCTCACCACCGAAAGCTGACCCGCACCGCCTCCTTCACCCGGCACCCCGCCGTCCGCGTCGGCTCGGCCCCGCCGCCGCATCGCCGCCCCGTCGTCCGCATCCACGCGCCGCCCGAGCGTCGCCTCGCTTCCCTGCCGATGAACCTCGCCACCATCGCCGGAGCGCTCCGCCACCGCGCGCCCCGTCGCTCTCCGCCGCTCCCCACCGCCACTCCGGCCGCCGCACGCTGCTTCCTCCGCCGCCCGGCCCCATCGGACCCCGCCTCCCACGCCGCGCCTCGAGCCGCGCCACCATTCGCCGGAGTTCCCGCGTCTCCGGAGTTCCGCGCCTCGCAGGAGAAGAAGCGGGATCAGATCCACCCATCCCTCCAACCAAACGGCCGGATCCGTCCCGCACCGCGACGTCCCGCTCCGCTCCATCCCGTTGACTTCTCGGAGGGGTATATTTTCGACTAAGTCCCCAACATTTTTAGCATTTTTCCTCGCATCATAACTTTGCACCCGTGGCTCCGTTTTGGGCGTGTAGCATATCAAATTGTTCGTCTCGATGTGTACTTCATTTCATTCCATTGCACCATGTTCTTTTGAGTTCATCTTGATGCCCTAAATGCTGTTGCAAGAGTGCTATGTAATGTTAGTGTCTGTTTCTTAACAGATTATGGACATTTGTCATTTTTGCCATGTTTAATGTGTGCCTCCTATGACCTTGAGCTCTACATATGTTTTGAAGTATGACATGCCATCTTTACAGGGGTGTATGGCATGTATTTTTGTCATCAATGTGGTGACTAGCACAAGCATGCAAAGTAGCTCTCGTGATGTTGCTGATTTCAGGGACTTAGAATTTCACTAAGTCCTTTTCCTGCTGTTATTTTTATGCCATGTATTCATGTTGCTACAGAGTGATCCATGCCTCTTTTGAGCATCTTTGGTAAGGATGATTTTGAGATAATGTTGTGCTCTATCCATCCATGTCTTTGTTTGCAATTATGGAGTGCCCTAGCATGACTCAATCTTGCTCTACTTTTGCTATAAAATGTTCCTGGCAGATTGTTTACATGTTAAGCAATTTTGCCGAGGTTGTTGTAGTTGATCCTTGCATGCTATGAGGTTGTTCTTGCCATGGTTAGCTCATTTATAATGTCTACTTGCTGGGTGTATGCTTAGTTTGTCATGCAATGCCTTGTGGTGAGTGCAACGAGCTCGTAAACATGCCTACGTGAATCTGTTTTGCCATGTTCCAGTTTTCTGCTAAGTCTGAATCTGTTAACGAAACTTGCTATGTTCACATGGTTGCCATTGTATTTTCTGATCCCTTTTGGCTTATGGTTAGTAAGGGACTTTTGTTATATGCTTTGAGTAGCTTCATTCCATGCCTTGCTTTGCCATGATATGTTCCTGCAGCATGTTGTTATCTTGCTCTAAACATTGCTTCCTAATGTTAATTTCGGGCATATTGTTATTTTCACTAAGTCTGTAACTTGTTATCTTTTGCACTTTTGCCATGTGTGTTTGAACCTGCTATTGAGTGAATTAGCCATAGCTCAGTGTTCATCTTTTGTCAAGAATCTTGAGTGGATCACTGCCATGTGCTTTGTTGTTATGTTAGAGTGCATTAGCTTGTTGTTCTTGATGCATTTAGATGGCCTCGTGCTGTTAATCGCAGCTTCGTGCCATTATTGTTTTGCTTGCCTTTTGCAAACCGTGCATCCGATTCCGGTGATCTTTATATCGATTTCGACCGAAATCAACTCACCTTTCCAGAGGCACTCTTGGTTTTCCAAGTTGAGGCCTGGTTCAATCTTTCTTCTCCGAAGCATGCATATGCATTGCATATCACATCCCGCATATCATGCCATGTTTTGCATCATGTTGCTTGCGCATTGCACCATGGTTGATTGTGGTTCCCTTTGTTTGAGTTCTTGCTTTGGGTAGAGCCGGGAGACGAGTACGTGATCGAGGAACCCGTTGAGTACGTCTTCGAGGACCAAGCTTTCGTCTTCTCGGAGAACTTTGCACGCAAGATGACCATACCCTCGAAAACACTTCTATCTTTGCTTGCTAGTTGCTCGCTCTATTGCTATGCTTATGCTGCGATACCTACCACTTGCTATATCATGCCTCCCATATTGCCATGAGCCTCTAACCCACCTTGTCCTAGCAAACCGTTGTTTGGCTATGTTACCGCTTTGATCAGCCCCTCTTATAGCGTTGTTAGTTGCAGGTGAAGATGGAGTTTGTTCCTTGTTGGAACATGGATATTTGTTGGGATATCACAATATCTCTTATTTAATTAATGCATCTTATATACTTGGTAAAGGGTGGAAGGCTCGGCCTTATGCCTGGTGTTTTGTTCCACTCTTGCCGCCCTAGTTTCCGTCATACCGGTGTTATGTTCCTTGATTTTGCGTTCCTTACACGGTTGGGTTATAATGGGAACCCCTTGACAGTTCGCCTTGAATAAAACTCCTCCAGCAAGGCCCAACCTTGGTTTTACCATTTGCACTAACAACCTATCACCTTCCCTTGGGTTCTGCAGACTCGAGGGTCATCTTTATTTTAACCCCCCCCCCCCCCCCGGGCCAGTGCTTCTCTAAGTGTTGGTCCGAAACAGAGCCACTTGCGGCGCCACCTTGGGGAAACTTGAGGGCTGGTTTTAGCTGTATGTAGTGTTCATCCGGTGTTGCCCTGAGAACGAGATATGTGCAGCTCCTATCTGGATGTCGGCGCATCGGGCGGTCTTGCTGGTCTTGTTTTACCATTGTCGAAATGTCTTGTAACCGGGATTCCGAGTCTGATCGGGTCTTCTTGGGAGAAGGAATATCCTTCGTTGACCGTGAGAGATTGTGATGGGCTAAGTTGGGACGCCCCTGCAGGGATTTGAACTTTCGAAAGTCGTGCCCGCGGTTATGGGCAGATGGGAATTTGTTAATGTCTGGTTGTAGAGAACTTGACACTTAACTTAATTAAAATACATCAACCGCGTGTGTAGCCGTGATGGTCTCTTCCCGGCGGGGTCCGGGAAGTGAACACGGTGTTGGAGTTATGCTTGAACGTAAGTAGTTCAGGATCACTTCTTGATCACTTCTAGTTCACGATCGTGCTTTGCCTTCTCTTCTCGCTCTCATTTGTGTAAGTTTAGCCACCATATATGCTAGTGCTTGCTGCAGCTCCACTTCATACCTTATCCTACCCATAAGCTCAAATAGTCTTGATCGCGAGGGTGTGAGATTGCTGAGTCCCCGTGACTAACAGATTACTTCCAAACCCAGTTTGCAGGTGCCGCCGATACCGTGCAGGTGACGCAACCGAGCTCAAGGAGGAGCTCGATGAAGATCGTGTTCGTTATGTTGTTCCGTTTCCAGTTGATCAGTAGTGGAGCCCAGTTGGGACGATCGGGGATCTGTAGCATTAGGGTAGTATTCTTTTATTTTGGTTCCGTAGTCGGACTTTGATTGTATCTGGATGATGTAGTGCTTTATTCATGTATTGTGTGAAGTGGCGATTATAAGCCAACTCTGTATCTCTATCTTATTCAGTACATGGGATGTGTAAAGATTACCCCTCTTGCGACATGCCTACTATGCGGTTATGCCTCTAAGTCGTGCTCCAACACGTGGGAGATATAGCCGCATCGTGGGTGTTACATGTCGGGGCACGACTTAGAGGCATAGCCACATGGTAGGTTTGTCACAAGAGGGGTAATCTTCACACAATCCCATGCACTGAATAAGAAAGGGATAAAGAGTTGGCTTACAATCGCCATTTCACACAAATACAAGTTAAACATACATCATCCAGAATGCAATCAAGGTCCGAGTACAGAACCAAAATATAAGAAGACAACCCCAAATGCTAGATCGCCGATCGTCCCAACTGGGCTCCACTACTGATCAACATGAAACGAAACAAAACAACGATCACGATCTTCATCGATCTCCCACTTGAGCTCGGTTGCGTCATCTGCACTGGTATCATTGGCACCTGCAACTATTTAGAAGTATCTGTGAGTCATGAGGACTCAGCAATCTCACACCCGCGAGATCAAGAGTATTTAAGCTTAAGGGTAGGAAAGGGTAGTGAGGTGGAGCTGCAACAAGCACTAGCATATATGGTGGCTAACATACGCAAAATAGAGCGAGAAGAGAAGCAACGCACGGTCCTGAAGCTAGAAATGATCAAGAAGTGATCCTGAAACTACTTACGCTCAAGCATAACACAAGAACCATGTTCACTTCCCAGACTCCGCCGAGAAGAGACCATCACGGCTACACACGCGGTTGATGCATTTTAATTAAGTTAAGTTTCAAGTTCTCTACAACCGGACATTAACAAATTCCCATCCGCTACATAACCGCGGACATGGCTTTCGAAAGTTCAAACCCTGCAGGGGTGTCCCAACTTAGACCATCACAAGCTCTCACGGTCAACGAAGGATATTCCTTCTCCCGGGAAGACCCGATCAGTCTCGGAATCCCGGTTACAAGACATTTCGAAAATGGTAAAACAAGACCAGCAAGACCGCCCGATGCGCCGACATCCCGATAGGAGCTACACAAATCTCGTTCTCAGGGCAACACCGGATGAGCACTCCGTACAACTAAAACCAACCCTCAAGTTTCCCTGACGTGGCGTTGCAAAGGACTCTAGTTCAGACCAACAATTAGAGAAGCACTGGCCCGAGGGGGTTAAAATAAAGATGACCCTCGGGTTGGCCGACCCGAGGGAAGGGTAGGTGGTGGTGAGGCAAATGGTAAAACCAAGGTTGGGCCTTGCTGGAGGAGTTTTATTCAAAGCAAACTGTCAAGGGGTCCCTATAACACCCACCCGTGTAAGGAACACAAAAATCAAGGAACATAACACCGATATGACGGAAACTAGGGCGGCAAGAGTGGAACAAAATGCCAGGCATAAGGCCGAGCCTTCCACCCTTTACCAAGTATATAGATGCATTAATTAAATAAGAGATATTGTGATATCCCAACATATACATGTTCCAACATGGAACAAACTTCAGCTTCACATACAACTAGCAATGCTATAAGAGGGGCCGAGCAAAAGCGGTAACATAGCCAAACAACGGTTTGCTAGGAAAGGAGGGTTAGAGGCTTGACATGGCAATATGGGAGGCATGATATAGCAAGTGGTAGGTAGCGCGACATAGTAATAGAGCGAGCAACTAGCAAGCAAAGATAGAAGCGATTTCGAGGGTATGGTCATCTTGCCTGAGATCCCACAAGGAAGAAGAACGAGTCCATGAAGAAGACAAACGGACGTAGTCGAACGAATCCTCACAACTCCGGAACGAAACCGAAGCTAACACGAGAAGCAACCCAGAAAGAAGCAAACAACATAGTAAACAACCATCACATAAGCATGGCAGGATGCGCAAATAAGTATGATGCATGCCCGGTTTAAAGAGGCATGGCATGGCAAGGTGCACAAGCAAAACTACAAGTTAAGTGGAGCTTAATATGCAACGAGTTGCATATTGACGAAACACCACACAACGTATTTAGTTCTCTCTTGTTTAGGTACCCAACAATATTAAATGTTGTTAAACATGGAAAGAGGTGAAGCATATGAAAACTACCTATCTAGGAAAGTTTAAATGAGGCCGGAACAACAAGCAACAAGTCTGGAAAAATCCTCATGTGCATATTTATGGATTTGGTACTGTTCTGCCCTAAACCATATTTTAGAGTTGTTAAACATGCAAAGTAAAGTCACCATGTTAAACTATGCATTTTTCTACCCCATTTACATATAAAGTTTGTTAGGTTTGGAGCTACGGTTATTTAGTTATGAATTAAATCATTTTAACATGGCATAGGGGCAGATTTAAACAAACAACATTTTAAACATTTTTAACATGCATGAAAGTTGGATATTATGAAACTAGATGAAATTATAGTCAAGTTACATATATAATTTATTTAGATCCGATGCACGGTTGGTGAGTTATGATATGCATGATTTAGGGGGACTTTGCTGTAAAACTGCCAAACCCCTGGATAATTACTAAATTCATCCAGAGGAGAAAAAAACAAGTCAGGCCGAATCTGAAATAGGGCAGGCGCTGGGAGCAGCTCACCCATGGGCTTCGCCCCGGTCGGTGAAGCTGGGTAGGCCGGTGCAAGAGTGTTGGGCCGGCTTGAGGCAGCGCACTGGCCCAGGCGAGAGGAGGCATGGCACGGTCAACGGCACGGGCGAGCGGGAAGCAGAGGAGGGCCAACGCGGCGGCGACCGGCGAACTTCGACGAGGGGACGACGGCAGGTGGCGGGCATGGTCCGGCTGACGACGGGAATGGGCAGATCCGGCCCCTAGGCACTGGATCTGGCCGGATATGGGCAAGGACAGCGAGCTCCGGCATGGATCCGAGTGAAAGAACGGCGGGGACACGAGCTCCGGCGAAGTCCAGCGGTGGGTTCCTGAGAGGAAGGTCCTGCGACCTGGGCGTCGAGGTGGCCGGCGGCCTTGGTCGCCGGTGGGCGGCGCTTGACGACGGGGTTGGGGAAGCGGGAGGTTGGTGGATCAGGAGGCACAGCGGGGAGTGGGTGGCGCTCGGGCCCTGGATGGGCTCGGGCGGGCCTCAGATGGGCTCTGAGGGCCGCAGTGAAGTGGGGCGCGAGGAAGACAAGTGGTGGGGTGTGGTTGGCTGCGCGCGGCGATGCTGCTGATGTGGCGGCGGCGCTGGGTGGTGCTGGCGGCGACAAGTGGCGACGGGGGAGCGTGCCGGTGCTGAAAACAAGGAAGGCGACGGCGGCTGATGATTGGGGTGGCGCGGAAATTGAGGAGGGGTAGGTAGGAGGCCAAAAATGGCAGGGAGGCGTCTATATATAGAAAGGGGGCTAGGGTTAGGGGTTTGAGACCGTTTCGGAGCCGTACGATCACCATCGGATGGTCCGGAGTGGAGGGGAAGTGTAGGAGGGCTAGATGGGCTGTGTAGACATGTTGGGCTGAGAAGAGAGGGAAGCAGAGCAGCCCGGCGACAGTTTCCGGAGACCGAAAACATCCGACGATAGACCGGCTATACTGCCGCTATAGTTATCCGTTGGGGCACCAAACGAACTCTGAATGCGATGAAACTTGGCAGGCGACCTACCTACAACATAAAAACACCGCATGCCAACTTTCAACCCATTCCGAGAACATTTTCCGACCACTTATAAAATAATATTTCAGACGTGCCGCGGGCGCGTGCAAGTGTGTCTGGGCTCAGAACGGACAACGGGGAGAACTGGGAGAATCCGGACAGATGCAAGTTTAGAAAACATGCAGATGCAATGCGGATGATGACATGGCAAGATGCAACACACAAGTGAATGACAAGGCAACGATGGCGCATAACTGGAAGACACCTGGCGCATCGGTCTCGGGGCGTTACATCGTGCGAGCTAGGATAAGATTTCCAGCCAGAGTCCCTGCGGAGTGGAGTTCACCGCCGTCGTCGTTGTTCCACTGCTAGAGTTATTCTGCTGCATCATGTTGTTCCGCTGCTTGCATAGGGCAACCGTGGCAGGCGTAGTGTCGCCGCGCCAATGTAATCCCCTTGTATCATTATAGCCTGTAATAAAGAGCTGATTTGTTCTATGCTAAGCAGTGCCGTATTCCAGAAGACTTCTCCTCGATCTCTGGGATGGAATATGGGGCATTCCGGTTTCTCTGAGCCTGGGTGCCACAGGCTTGGTATCAGAGCAGGTCTAGCTGTAGGACGCCCTAGTCAGTGTGAGCGGTAGAAACCGGTAGAGATCGGTAGTTTAAAATCCGGCTTGTTTATTGCATTTGGTTGCTACATTTGCTTGTTGCATAGCATGCATATAGCCTTAGTATTTGTTGCTAATGGTTTATCTGGTGAGTGTAGCTGGCATCGGTTCGGATCCACTACAGCTCAGCCATTGCATTTCTCCAGTTTACTTTTCTTGCTTGTTCTTCGGTGTTTGGTGACATTTCTGTCCCAGCAAAGTGATGCTAAGTGATCCCGACACTATTTGCAGAAATGGTGTTCAGGTATCGCGCCGATGTCCTCCTTTCAGCCCCGCCTATCGTTTTGGTGATGGACATGCTTCTATCCCGAATCACTCTTCATTTTGTCATGTTGGCGACCCTTAATGGTCTTAGTTATCAAGAAAGGGCAATGCTAGTAGCCTCAGTTTTTCCCTGCTATCCTATTTCTTGGACGAGTACATATTTTTTTCCGTCTAGTTGATAATAATCTGGTTGCGACCTTCGTGTCCCACTACATGATTACCGAGTACGTCCTCGCCTTTGAGCTAGTCCGGGTTGCTACCTGGCTGAGCTAGCACTTGGTGTAGTGCTGTTTACACCAATTCTTCCACACATTTATTCGTCCTCATGCACCTCGTCACAGCATGCTAGATCATAGAACCGGAGATCCCACGAGATTTGTGTGCTTAAGTAGGCATGCATATTGTGTGACTAGCAGTAATATGTGGCTTTGTTTGAGTGTGTAGTGATTGATTGTTATGTGCTTTTCTTTAGTTGAATTTTCTTTTGCTTCTTGTTGGGACCCGATGTTACATTATTTTTCCCCTATAAAGAGTTGCTCATCGACCGACACCGGACCCGAAGAATCAGCAAGGAGTTCAAATATTTGGAAACTCAGCTAAACAGAATGGAATTCTCAGCTGACTGCAGTGAAATGGGAATATCTGATTTTGAGGCTGATAATCAATTTTGCATTAGTATGCACTCCTCACAACAATACTCAAGTCTACATCAGTACAAAATCCACACAGCAGTAATGATCAAGTCAGCAGCAAGGCAAGTCAGGTACAAGATCAACGGTATATTTCCAGTCAAAAGGTAAGGATCATATACAAAATTTTGGCTCAACAATGCATGATGCTTGAAATATGTTATCATCCGAAATAAAGTCAGAATGTGATATGCTCAAGGCAGACAGTCAAACAAATTTTCTCATGCAAACAATCAGCCACAGAATATTATGGGCATCTGTGTAGATTTCAGTCTGCATATTAGTATGAATGGGGTGTAAGAAACTCAATCTTCTTCCACACGTTATTGGAAGAAATTTATGATGCAAGGCTCCTCAAATTTTCCTCAACATGATATGTGAACAATTTCTGGTCCAAGATACCCGATCTTTCTCAGCAAGATACCTCGATAAAAGCTTCTGGCGGACGAAAATGATTTTTTTCTCAACAAGCAAACCCGAGGAGAAGCTTCTCAAGTATGGAACTCAGGCTTCCCCAACACAATAATCAGACCAAGCTTCGTGTGTAAGCCATAGAGCTTTCTTCTGCACGATACCCAGACAAAAGATTTGAGCAGAAGTTAACAAGTCTTCCTCAGCAAGCTACTCGGATGGCTTCTCTCGTAAGCCATTCAGTCTGCGTGAGTATCATACTAATACACCATCCTCAGAGGTTATACGCTAAGTTGCCAATGTATGGCAGTGCCGCTCAAGAACCAGACTCGCAACATTTTGTCGGAAGCACAAACCCGTCAGGGCATGTGTCTTCTTCAGAAATCAAGTGTTTGGTGGCATACAATTCTTATATATGGTGAGCATGTATCTCTAGTCCTATTAGTCACTCATACGAGATTGCGGCAAGGATCCAATAGATATACCTAAGGAAAGTGAGGATCCCACAACCTCACGAGTCAGGCAAAGGAAAATAAGCAGAGATACATCCCATGAATTATAAGAATTGACAAGATGTGGGGATGACATCACCGAATCAACAGTCTTGAAAAAGGTCATCAAGGTGATTATTCCCGCAACTGTTAAGGAGATGTCCTAAAACCTTATCACCTTCTTGTATGATTGGCCTCAACAACGAGTTCTGTACCGCTACAAGCCCTGATTATATGTCATATATGTGCGGACCCAGGTCAGAAAACAGGCACAAGGGAATAATGTCAAAAATATTGCACTAATCACGTCCCTGATCATACGAAGAATCAAGGACAGGTGTGGCCAAGGTATTCCAGTAAGGTATCCTCACAAATAAAATCATGACCGTTAAAGGGTGAGACTGACAACCAAGGTATGATTATTTTTGCACGACCATCAGGGTCCGGATACCCCAAATCAGTTGGAGGCCGTAATTCCATATGGATCCACAAAGGCATACCCTTAGCGGCTTACTTTGTTTTACAAGGATTTCATATCCCGCTCACCTGCTTGGAATGGTTAGTGTGGAAAATCCAAATGGGCATACCGACAAAATGATAAATTCAAATGCCGAACAATCATCTCAGACCCGGTATACTCACCGAGGAATCAAATAGACGGTCGGTCTGTCAGGAAACGCATTTGTCCGTCAGCCCCCACTACAAGAAATATGTCAACTTGTGGCCCTCGCTATTGGCCGCTGAAAGGTCATAGTTTTTCATTTGCGCCCTTTTTATGACCAAAAACAGAAGGTCAAAAGCTGGCGGTCGTAAACTGAAATTAGTGATCTCTGTGAGAAGGTCGTAGACGTTTACGACCAAAACAGAAGGTCGTTGAACCCATGACCTTTTTTTTGGTCACTGGCTGTCTGCCCAGGCCACGTCGGATCCGACGTGTCAATTTGACGTGGCAAAATTGCGACCAATTGAAAAGGTCGTTACTTAGAATCAGCCCGGTCCATTTCGATGCTTTAGATGGGCCGAGCCCATTAATTCAGCCTTTTTAATATATATTTTTTCTGTAAATTTTCGCTAGCTACATGGGCCTAGTGCAATAATTCAGCCTTTTTAGTTTTGGGGATTCATGCATTTTTTGGCCCTCGGCCTTTTTGCAGTCCATTTCTTTTATTTTTGAAATTGTTCGATGCTAGTTGGGATGTCACCTTTTTTGGCCCAATTATTTGCTCAATTTGGACCAAGCAGACTTTAGCCCAATCACACACATACATCCAACATTATTTCATTCAAATTAGGAAAACTCCAGGTCAAATTCAAGTCAACCATCATATCACATCACATAACACATCTCCCAGGTTTACATAACACAAAAAATCATCTCAGGAATACATTTCCTTACACAGGAATATAGCAGGAATGAAGGGAATATACAATAAGAAAATGACGAAACTTCTGCTACTATCATAACAGTACAATGTACTTTTGTTTTGACGGAACAATACAATGGATTTCATTGCTCTCTCTAATGAGACATGCTCCAGCTGCCACAATTTGCCATCTACAATGAGAGGTATATAACAATGGACTTCATGAACATTAGAGGAGCAAACACTCAATCAACACCAAGGGCTTGATAAAGCCTCGAAAATACAGAAAGTAAATTAGGACCAGACTTTACAATTACAGCACCATAGGACAAATCCATCAATCCAGGAGGCAAAATATGAGTGAATCCAAAGAGGCAGAAAGGAATACCTATTTTGATCCAGAGGGGCTCGTGAGCATGGCCATCTTCCGTAACAGGTTGGCCCTAATGCACCCTGGATCAGACGCGCTGGGAGCTTGTAGCTTGTCCTAAGTATCAGGAAAAATCAAAGCCATAGTTTAGACTTGGTGATAATGAACAGACATTGTAAATCAATAGCATATTAAGCACCACTTTTCTCGGATGCAAGAAGAAGAGGAGCAAAACGACACAAAGAGGTGGGACATTTGTCGTACATCTAGATGATGTTCGTAGCAATGAAGATACATGCGGACAGGCAAGCATGTGTGCGTGCTTCACCGGTGCATGCATCACTGTAGTAGCCAAGCAAGTAGAGTAGGCGCTGCCTCCGCCCAGGCGTGCTCTGCTGCCGCCCACACGCAGGGGCTCCTCCTGGCCCGCGCTCAGGCCATTCCAAGCCCAGGCTGTTCCACGCCTGCCCAGGTGCTACCGCCGCTGCCACAGGAGCTGCTGCCGCTGGTACATGTACTGCTTTTACTGAAATTGAACATTGAAATTTACTCAATCAGGAAATTAAACACTGGAGTACAATCATTGAACAGCGAAATTGAACACTGGAGTACAATCATCGAACAGCGAAATTTACTCCAACAGTACTGAAATTTAACTGAAACTGAATAGCGGTACAGCAGGATCTTGACAGCGGTACAACAGTGAAATTGAACAGCTCAACATCAGGACAGCAGTACACAAAACATAACCATGTATCCAGGATAAGCAAATCTTGACAGCAAACAACGACAACTTCAACTCAATAACTTGGTGAGCATGGAGTAATATAAAAAATATGGCATCATAATAATTTCAGTTGTAGATGTCCCAAATCAAGCAAGTAATAAGCCAATAACAAAAAGGAAGCATCCACAATTTACAACACTAACCCGATAAAATGAATTCCTACTTCTAGTTTAGTTCAAAAAAGAAAAAGAACAACAGACACCAGTTTGTATAATCTGAAATTGAACACTAAAATTTAAGAATGAAAAGATGATTGAACACTGAAAGAGGTTAGCAAGTTGCTTGTTGGTTTCATCACAAGTACCATCAATATTTTTAAACCTAAGCAAGTAATTTTTAAACCTATGCAAGTACCAGGAGTATTTCACTCCTTTCCAATGAAAGTACTCAAAATTTGTTTGAGTAGCAAATCTAGGAGTACTGGAGAACTCCAAGTTAAATATACTGAAAGCAACCACCAAAATCTCTCAATACCAGTCACAACAAGTAATCAGAATACAGCAGCAACAATTGCAATACCCCGATAGCATTGCAGGATAGAAAGCACATAATACTGGTAGAACATATTAAGTAGAGATTCTACATGTCAGCTATTGGCATATTAAGTAGAGATTCCACATGTCAGCTACGGAGTACATCACAAGTACACAGAATACAGCAGCAACAATTGGCATGTTGGCACATAATACATGTCAACTATTGGCATATTAAGTAGAGATTCTACATGTCAGCTACGTCACAAGTACACAGAATTTAGCAATAGATTAAGAGCATGTTGTTCGGCATCACACAGATAGTAGAACAATGGTACAGGCAGCTATTGGCATAAAGTAGAGATTCTACATGAATAAATCACATAAGTAACTAGAACAGAGAAAGAAAATGTAGAAGTGGAAGCGAGGTATGAATGGTGTCCTGAGTAACTGCTGCATCGGCCGTAACAGAGGCCGAGGAATTCGCTGTGATGGGTTGCAGCATCTGTCCCGATGCAGTCTCAGCCACAGGCTCCTCCTCACACCTAAAGTGAAACACGCGGGTTGGTCAGCAGAACTACAGCAGCTTAGCTTTTGGAGATGACGAATAACTCAAATTACCCTTGATATCTGTTTTAAAAAAATAACCTTCTAGTATGTCCATGTTAATAGATAAAATTAACCTTTTCCCTGTTACTTTCTATGAAAAAGGTAAGAGACCACAATTCTACATGCAGCTTCTGTAGACATAAATCCAAGAGAAATACCTCTCTGTATGAGAATCACCACAAATATGGACAGAACAATTCGGTATCGCCTAGGAATTCAAAATGCATGAGCTGATGCTATTGTATGATACAAGTATATACTCCCATAAAAGAAGTGTTGTTTAAGTACACTCTCTTCTCTTTATTCTATCTATTAAATATATACTCCCATAATAGATAAAAGAAGTATATACTCCCATAAAAGACTTCCAACTGCCTTTCAGTGCCTACATACTGCCAAAAGTTCAAGTTGGATGATAGTTCTTGACTTCTTGCATGAAACAAAATAGATTTTGTGCGAGCAGACTGTGTACAGTGCAATGAGAATAATATAGGATGCTTCGCTTGCAATAAGTAAATGCATCCTGAAGGTCGCAGATCCGTATACAGAATGAAGTTATGTAGGATCAACAAGCTACTGGGAAATATAATCCCAACAAGCAAGCAAACCCGCGCGACTTATTTTTAATCTATTTAATAAATGCACTCAGCGTTGTGTTTCTGTATGCAGCGTGCTTTCAAGATCACACTCCGAATCTCTACTGTGATATCGATGATAAATGGCCATTTGTGCTAATTATCTTATCATGAATGTAAATCTACATTTCCACCACGAACCCACAATGATTCTGGCTTCTTATAATGGAAGGGGATCACAGAGAAGAGATTGGAGGGCTCATAGGTGGATGAGTGCAAGATGCTGCAGGAGAGAACGCCTGCAACTAAGCATTTGACATTGAAAATTAACACTAGAACCCTTGAGACAGAGACGGACTAGAAACCTTGAGCAGCACCTTCTAGTCCCAAACCGAACTCTTAATAATCACTAGAAACCTTGAGCAGCACATTCTTGCAGGTATACGTATCTGCTCCAGCGAGTACTGGTAGACGGAGACGGAGACGGACTACTGGGAGACGGAGACATACTCCTGGGAGAGCACACATCGTATGTGCTCCAGCGGGTAGGGGTGCTCCGGGTCCTTGATGTCCTGCTCCGTATCTGCAATCGCCCAAATCAGTTCCCCGCCAGTCAGTGAAGCTAAGCCAATCAATGGAGGAAAAAACCAAAGAAGGAAACCGAGGGATCCGGGTGCTTCCATTACCGAAGACGTCGAGCGTGTCGAGCGCCGCGTGCGCGGGGTGGACGACGTGCTCCGGCCGCTCGTGCACGAGGCGGGGGCGTTGGCGAGGAGCCAGCGGAGGTGGCGGTGGAGGTGCGGCGCCGAGGACGGGACGAGCGCGGCGGCCCTGCGGCGGAAGGCGGCGAGTGAGGCATCAGGGACGGGGTGGGTCGGTGGGCGGAGGAAGAGTGGCGTGGGGTCTGCGTCCTATGGGAGGCGAGGAGGAGCGGGTGGTGGCGCGCGGGCGCGGGTGGCGGGCCGGCTGAATCGGGGGTCGCGCTTGGCCACTGGAGGACGCGCGCGCCCGATCTGGCCCGATGAGAGGAAGGAGCGGAGGGATGGGGTCACCGTGGTGAGCTCGGCGCCACTAGAGGACGGGATCGGGCGCCGTAGGTGGTGGTGGTGGTGGCGGCGAGGAGTGGTGCGGGGGGGAGGAGCTCGCGTTTGGTGGAGAGAGGAAGATACGAGTGGTGTGCCGCCACCAGGGACGAGGGGAATGAGACGGAGGAAGGGGGATCTGGGTTTGGGCTGCCGGTGGGATATCTCTTTTTCATTTTATTTTCTTTTTTTTTCTGTAGATAAATGGATGGATGGATGTGGGATGGAGAGATGGATGGATGGAGGGATGGGCGCCATGTCATCGATCCGTAGGAAGAGTTCTGATTGGTTCGGAAAACCAGTGATCTAAATAGTTTCAAAGTACTAAAAAAATAGAGGGATTTTGTGAAGTAGCTATCAAAAATATTTTGCAAAAGGGCATCCCACAAATTTTCATTAGAGTTAGACCACATTTTATCGATAAGTACCAATTTGTATGCATTTTTTATCTTTCTAGCTATTTTTAATCATTTCCCCAGTGGCAAAAATGGGTTTTTTTGAAGAACCTACCAAATAATTGTTACAAAATTGGACTCCATAAATTTTCTAAAATACTAGTCCATATTTAATATACAGTTGACCAAATGGTTGGGTGTCAAAATTTTTGATCCACCTCTCATGGAAAAGACAAATTTTCGCCGATTCGGTAGGAAGAGGGTCAAATTTAAACTACACCAACATCATTGTTTACTCTTTATTTTTTACAAAAATTATTTCTAGTTACATAAGCATCTATTTAATCGGAGAAATACCAAAAAAAATCCAAGATTCAACCACTAGCTAGGAACGGTGCGTTTTGACCGCATTTTGAAACGGGCATAAAAAATTCAAGAAAAAACAAAAAATTGGGAAACCTTCGCATTGTGTCATTATATGTGGCCAAGTTCCCAGAAAACATAACAAACTTGTAATACGGCAATTATTTTAAAAAAGTGTTCTCAAAAACGAGCTATCACGTGTGAAGATCATGGCTTTCAAGCCAAATGATCAATCTTATGGCCACATTCATGGCATAGTTTGTTCAAATGATCTCATATTGTGCACAAGAGTGCATATTGGAATGGCAAACAATGTTGCCTAAGGAAGTTTTAATTTTCTTTGGACGGAAAAACCATTTTCCATTTTTCGAGTGCCCAAAAGGAGGTTTTTTTGTGAAGAACCTACCAAATAATTGTTGCAAAATTGGACCAAATCATTTTTCTAAAATACTAGGCCATATTTAATGCACAATTGACCAAATGGTTGGTGTAAAAAGTTTTGATCCAACTCTCGTGAAAAAGACAAATTTCCGCCGATTCAGTTGGAAGCGGGTCAAATTTGAACTGTAGTTGCCTTGTGGTTTGCTCTTTATTTTTTCCAAAAATCATTTTTAGGTACATAAGTATCTATTTAATCAAAGAAACACCAAAAAAATTCCAAGATTCAACCACTAGCTAGGAACGGACATTCCCGCCGTTTTGACCGCACTTTGAAACGGGCATAAAAATTCAAAAAAAAATTGGGAAACCTTCGCATTGTGTCATTATATGTGGCCAAGTTCCCAGGAAAAATAACAAACTTGTAATACGACAATTATTTTTAAAAAGTGTTCTTAGAAACGAGCTATCACTTGTGGAGATCAATGGCTTTCAAGCCAAATGATCAATTTTATGGCCACATTCATGGCATAGTTTGTTCAAATGATCTCATGTTGTGCACAAGGGTGCATATTGGAATGGCAAACAATGTTGCCTAAGGAAGTTTTTATTTTCTTTGGACGAAAAAACCATTTTCCATTTTTCGAGTGCCCAAAAGGAGGGTTTTTTGTGAATGACCTCCCAAATAATTGTTGCAAAATTGGACCAAATTAATTTTCTAAAATACTAGGACATATTTAATGCACAATTGACAAAAAATTTGGGTGTAAAAAGTTTTGATCCACCTCTCGTGAAAAAGACAAATTTTCGCCGATTCAGTTGGAAGCGGGTCAAATTTGAACTGTAGTTGCCTTGTAGTTTGCTCTTTATTTTTTCCAAAAATAATTTTTAGGTACATAAGTATCTATTTAATCAAAGAAACACCAAAAAAATTCCAAGATTCAACCACTAGCTAGGAACGGACATTCCCGCCGTTTTGACCGCACTTTGAAACGGGCATAAAAATTCAAAAAAAATAAAAAATTGGGAAACCTTCGCATTGTGTCATTATATGTGGCCAAGTTCCCAGGAAAAATAACAAACTTGTAATACGACAATTATTTTAAAAAAGTGTTCTCAGAAACGAGCTATCACCTGTGGAGATCAATGGCTTTCAAGCCAAATGATCAATCTTATGGCCACATTCATGGCATAGTTTGTTCAAATGATCTCATATTATGCACAAGGGTGCATATTGGAATGGCAAACAATGTTGCCTAAGGAAGTTTTCATTTTCTTTGGACGAAAAAACCATTTTCCATTTTTCAAGTGCCCAAAAGGAGGTTTTTTTGTGAATGACCTCCCAAATAATTGTTGCAAAATTGGACCAAATCAATTTTCTAAAATACTAGGACATATTTAATGCACAATTGACAAAATGTTTGGGTGTAAAAAGTTTTGATCCACCTCTCGTGAAAAAGACAAATTTCCGCCGATCAGTTGGAAGCGGGTCAAATTTTGAACTGCAGCTGCCTCATAGTTTGCTATTGATTTTATCCAAAAATATTTTCTAGTTACACAAGTACCTATTTAATCATAAATACATGGTTTGGTGGTGGTACGTCGAGGTTTTGGCGGTGGCCGAGGCCCCCAACTCTAGAGCGCGTAAACTCGCATGCCCGCCGCGTGGTCACCGCATGACCGTGGCGTTGCCATGTGTTCTGGGCAGCCTAGGCATGTCTAGTGAGTTGGGCACTCCCCAGGTAGGTGCTAGGAAGAAAATTACAACATAAGATTCTCACGAGGAGACCGATCGATGCTCAAACATGAATTAGTAGCCAAGTGTTTGATTAGTGGTACAGGAAATGTACATGGCTAATGGGTGTGAGTTTTGGCTGAGGATGATCAGTTACTAAGAAGACCGTCTTCACAAATTTTCAGTTCAAAAGGAGGAGCCTAGGTGGTACTTGCTTTGCAAAGTACCACACTAGACATAAATACGAATGTTGAAGTTGTGCTCAAAATAATGAATGGATTGAGGTGGCATTTGGTGGAGGATGATTATTTGGGCATAGGAAAGCGCCGTAGAAAATGGATACTATTTGGACATGCCAAAGTGGTACTTCCTTCACAAAGTGTTGTTCTGAACAGAATAGGAAAATGAATATGGTTGAATTATTTTTGAACTAGGCAAGGAAGGTTTTTTTTACATATTTGACAAAGATATGACCCAAAGAATTTATGAGATTTTTTTGGGAATTTTGGGATTGACAGAAATATAGGTTGCTTCACAACCTAGGGCAAAAATTACCACATGGACATGACACATAGGCAAAACTGATGAGGTGGCGCCTAATCATAGCAACCCACCACAATTTACAAGGTTATGACCATCTATATTGGTCGTGGTCAACTAGAAATAAGGCAGCAGACCAGTGCTATCTGCTTTATGACCATTTCGTGTAAGGAAATTACGACCTTTCTGACCAAAATGGTCATTATAGTTTAGGGTTTGGAGCCCCCCGAACAGCTTTGACCAATTGGTCTGAAATGGTCATAGATCTATGACCAATTCTTCCAGGGTCACTGACAGAAGGTCACTAGTTGGCATATTTCTTGTAGTGCCCCCTGCCGGGCCAGTTTCGAAATGTAAATGTTTGAGGTATGACACAGCTATAACTCCTTACACCGTTATATTGCTTAAAAAGGACAGTCGAATCATTGGTACCTATCTCATGCTCGAGCCAAAGGGGTAAATCAAAATAAATCAGTACCACCTATGAGCAGTCAGATCCCGTCAGAAGATGGCCTTGATTAATTTTCAGCATTTATTGAAACCAGAAGGCCTGTATTTATTTGAAGCAACCCCATAACAAGAAGTAAAAAGGTTTTCAGGACCAAAAGAAAATTTATGCTCAGATCCATTGGTATCACCACGTGTATGGAGAATCAACGTTAGTAAAAAGGAATTGGCATATGAGCAAAGACCCGTCAGAGTCTGGGGAATGGTGAAGCAAACCACCCCAAAGCAAGGTAAGCTGATCATCTGAAATTCTTGGGGGAACAATAAATAAAGGAAAAAGATACCCGAGTGGGAAATGGTGTCCTCAAGTCATACTTGTTACCTGAGCAACCAAATCTTGAGGACGATATTTATTTAAGGGGGTAAGAGTTGTAACAGCCTGGATTTTGGCCCTTTTCTTTTTCTTTTGATTTATTTGGTTTTTGCTCTGTTTTTCATTTTGGAGTGGTTCTGTGGCCTTGCCACCTGGGAAATCCTCCTCATTCCCCCTACCAAGTGGCTCATAATTCTCAAAACCTTGCCAAGATCATGTCACTTAACTCCTTGACCAAACCCTAATTTCTTTTTCTCATGAAAATTCCTTTTTCTATTAAAGGAATAACCCTATCTGCCCTAGGTTCTGAAGCAACCTATATTTCTGCTCATCCAAAAATCCCCAAATAATTCTTATAATTTTTTTGGGTCATATATTCCTCAAATATGGCAAAATATTTCATTGGCCATGTTTCTCATCATGCTCAATAAATTCATTTCCTATTCTGTCCTAAATGGCACATTGTGAAGCAAGTGCTATTTATCTTTTCCCATTTGACCCCAAACTTTTTAAACATATTTTCCTGTCCAAATAATTGACCTGTGCCAAAATTCAACTTTATTTGCCTAGCCAAACTTCTTCAGTGATTTTGCAAAGTTCCTGTCTGAGGGTAGCCTTTGTGAAGGAAGTGATAGCTAGTTTTATGCAAATGAGTTGAAATTTTGCACACTTCTTCATGTACTCATATTAGCACACCCCTCCAATCCTCAGCCTTATCCAATCATATATGTGAGCACAGGACCAAATCTTTGGTTCTGGCAATATTTTCAGATTGTGAAGCAAGTACATTTTATATTGCTTCATTTTGCCTGAAAATTTTCCAGAGCATTCTCATGACCATAAAACCTCTCTCCACCAAATTTGGGACCAATTAATCAATCAAATATTCCTCTGGAATTTTTGCAAGTTTATGAACAGTGAGAATAGTTGTGAAGGAAGTACCATTTTGGTGAACCCAATTGGTATGAAATTTTTACAGCATCTTACTATGTCCAAATACCTAAGCCTTGCCAAATTTCAGCTCAAGTGGCTTCTCCATGTGAGTGAACCATCTTGGTCTAGTTTCTGGACCATTGGGATCAGTTGCAAAGCAAGTGTATTAATCCTTGGTCTAATTCTCCTCAAACTTCACAGGATTGTAGCTCTTCCTTAGTTAATCATCATAGAAAACTCCATTGACCACAATCACTTCCCTGTTGATCACCAGTGCACGATCAATTTTACTGCTGTAAACTTCAGACGCCAATTACCATTTAACCACAGAGCTTTTCATCGATCTAACACCGCAGTTGAAACCTCCCCTAGAAGAACTTACCGCTAGACAACATGTTCCAGCCCATCGCCCCCGCCTACATGCCAGTGCACACGGTGACCATGTTAATGGCATAACAGTGCGCGCGCTCTACCGCCGTTGGCCGCACCCAGGGTGTCTGCTAGCTCCGGCCCCTCTCCCTCTCGTCGTCTTCGCGCTCTTGAGCATGTCTAACAGTTTTACCGCGTCGTCGCCATCCTCCTGGAGCCATCTCCCCCTCCGTAAGCCCTCCTTCAATGCTCGTCGCCACGCGCCCACGAGAAACCTGTAGCGGACCGTCTTTGTTCGCGCCAAGGCTTCTGATAACCCACAAGTATAGGGGATCGCAACAGTTTTCGAGGGTAGAGTATTCAACCCAAATTTATTGATTCAACACAAGGGAAGCCAAAGAATATTCTCAAGTATTAGCAGCTGAGTTGTCAATTCAACCACACCTGGAAACTTAATATCTGCAGCAAAGTGTTTGGTAGCAAAGTAATATGATAGTAGTGGTAACGGTAGCAAAAGGTAATGATAACAAAAGTAATGTTTTTGGTATTTTGTAGTGATGATAGCAATAGCAACGGAAAAGTAAATAAGTGAAGAACAATATATGGAAAGCTCGTAGGCAATGGATCGGTGATAGAGAATTATGCCGGATGCGGTTCATCATGTAACAGTCATAACCTAGGGTGACACAAAACTAGCTCCAATTCATCAATGTAATGTAGGCATGTATTCCGAATATAGTCATACGTGCTTATGGAAAAGAACTTGCATGACATCTTTTGTCCTACCCTCCCGTGGCAGCCGGGTCCTAATGGAAACTAAGGGATATTAAGGCCTCCTTTTAATAGAGTACCGGACCAAAGCATTAACACATAGTGTGTAACGCCCTCGATGCGGCTATATCTCCCGTGTGTCGAAACACGACTTAGAGGCATAACCGCATTGAAAGCAATGTCGCAAGTGAGGTAATCTTCACAACAACCCATGTAATAAATAAGGGGAAAAGATACATAGTTGGCTTACAATCGCCACTTCACACAATTACATGAATAAAGCATTACATCATCCAGATACACACAAGGTCCGACTACGGAACCCAAAATAAAAGAAGACTACCCCACATGCTATATAGATCCCCGATCGACCCCAACTGAGCTCCACTACAGATCAACTAGAACGAAACAACACAAATGACAAGATCTTCATCGAGCTCCTCCTTGAGCTTGGTTGCGTCACCTGCTCGGTAACATCGGCACCTGCAAGCTGGTTTTGAAAGTATATGTGAGTCAGGGGGACTCAGCAATCTCACACCCTCACGATCAAGACTATTTAAGCTTATAGGTAGGGTAAAAGGTATGAGGTGGAGCTGCAGCAAGCGACTAGCATATTTGGTGGCTAACATACGCAAAAGAGAGCGAGAAGAGAAGACAAAAGCATGGTCGAACAACTATGATCAAGAAGTGATCCTAGAACAACCTACGTCAAGCATTACTCCAACACCGTGTTCACTTCCCGGACTCCGCCGAGAAGAGACCATCACGGTTACACACGCGGTTGGTGCAATTTAATTAAGATAAACTTTAGGTTTTCTACAACCGGACATTAACAAATTCCCATCTGCCCATAACTGCGGGCACGACTTTCGAAAGTTCAATCCCTGCAGGGGTGTCCCAACTTAGCCCATCACAAGCTCTCACGGTCAACGAAGGATATTCCTTCTCCTAAGATAATCCGATCAGACTCGGCATCCCGGTTACAAGACATCCTCGACAATGGTAAAACAAGTCCAGCAAAGCCGCCCGAATGTGCCGACAAATCCCGATAGGAGCTGCACATATCTCGTTCTCAGGGCACACTCAGATGAGACTAGCTACGAGTAAAACCAACCCTCAAGTTTCCCCGAGGTGGCCCCGCAGGCAGCTCAGTTCGGACCAACACTTAGAGAAGCACTGGCCCAGGGGGGGGTTAAAATAAAGATGACCCTTGGCAAGAGTGGAACAAAACACCAGGCATAAGGCTGAGCCTTCCACCCTTTACCAAGTATATAGATGCATTAATTAACTAAGAGATATTGTTATATCCCAACAAAATATCCAGGTTACAACAAGGAACAAAACTCCAATCTTCTCCTGCAACTAGCAATGCTATAAGAGGGGCTGAGCAAAGCGGTAACATAGCCAAACAACGGTTTGCTAGGACAAGGTGGGTTAGAGGCTTGGCTTACAATATCGGAGGCATGATAAGAAAGTGGTAGGTATCGCAACATAGGCATAGAAAAAGAGCGAGCAACTAGCAAGCGAAGATAGAAGTGATTTCGAGGGTATGGTCATCTTGCCTGAAATCCCGCAAGGAAGAAGAACGAGTCCGTGAAGAATACAAACGGACGTAGTCGAACGAATCCTCACAACATGACGTTATCGAAACCAACACGAAGAAGCAACACCGGAAAGGAGCAAACAACATAGTAAACAACCAACACAAGAACATGGCATGATGCACAATCAAGTATGGTGCTTGTCCGGTATAATGAAGCATGGCATGGCAAAGTGCACAAAAAATCCTACAAATTAAGTGGAGCTCAACATGCAACTCCGTTGCATATTGACGAAACACCACATGCCTTATTTAGTTCTCTCTCATTTCTGTACCCAAAAAGATTAAATGTTGTTAGCATGGCAAGAGGTGAAGCATAAAGAAACTACCTTTCTAGGCAATTTTAAATGAGGCCGGAACAACAAAACAACAAGTCCGGAAACTCCTCATGTGCATATTTTAGGTTTGGTACTGATCTGCCCTAAAACAATTTTAGAGTTGTTAAACATGCAAAGTGATGCCACCATGTTAAACTAGGCATTATTCTACCCCATTTACATATAAAGTTTATTAAATTTGGAGCTACGGTTATTTAGTTATGAAATAAACCATTTTAACATGACATAAGAGTAAATTTACAGAAACACCAATTTAAACATTTTAAACATGGGTGAAAGTGGCAAATTATTAATCTACACAAAATTCTAAGCAAGTTTCATATATAATTTATTTAGATCCGATGCACGGTTAATTAGTTATTAGATGCATGAAGTTTAGGGACCTTTCTGCAAAACAACCGCCTCAGGATTAATAGCTATATTCGTTCCACGGGAAAAACATGATTCGGGCCGCATCTAAGATCTGGCCCAACAGGAGGATATCAACAGGGGCGCTGGGGTGTGCCTCACCCATGGGCCAGGCCCAATTGGCAACGCAGAGGAGGGCCGACAGGACAGCTGAGCTTGGAATCGGGACGAGGCCAGGAGGGCGCTGGAATCGGCCCACGCAGCAGGACGCAGTTCGACGCGTGCCTTGGCACAGTCATCGATCTAGAGGGTCAACGAGGGGCACGCCTTGCTCATCCCCGTGCTCGAATCAGAGGAAGTAGAGGCCGACAGCGAGGCTTCGGACGATGGTGGGGCACCCAGATCCGGCGGCCATGGGGTCCCTATTCAAGGCGGGAGATCGAGAGAGGTTAGAGGAAGGAGGAGAAGGATATGGCCAGGGAAGGAGGAGCAGGGTGGCGGGGTCCGGCTTGGGAGGTGTGGCGGCACTGGTTCTTGGTGGTGGTCGACGCAGCGGCGCCGGTCGTCGGGCGATGAGGGCCTCGGACAGCTTCACGATCCACTCGGGATCGAGGGGAGAAGAGGCAGGCCTCGGGCGCCTGGGGAAGAAGCAGTGGAGGCAGGAGTCGCGTCGGACGAGGAGACGAGGTGGTAGGGCGGCGGTGGTCTTGTAGGTGAGGAGGGACTCCGGCGGCGTCGGTTCCCGGGGCGGCTCGGATCAGCGACCGAGGTGAGCTCCAAACCCATGGCGGGGACAAGGGCGTCGAGGAGAAAGGAGCATGTGGGCGCGCTGGATGTCTGCGGGGGTTCCATGCTTGATGGATTGAAACGATGGGAGGAGGTGGTTGGCCTAGTTGAGAAAACGAGGAGGAGGGTGGCGTTGTGGATGGATGGATTTGATAGATGGCGGCGGCGTCTGATCCTAGGAGGGAGGAGCGTGTAGGTGCCGGCGTCTAGGGAGGACAAATGTCCTAGTTTTTAGGGTTGGGATAAAATTTGGTCCGGTGAATATATAGCAGGTGGACTAGGCTTAGGGGCTATCTCGTCCCTTCGATCATAATCGGACAGTCGTGAATAAATAGGCTAGGAAGTCCTAATAAGAAAACAGAGACATTTTGTAGATGTTCGGGGATGTTCCGGACCCAACGGTGGAGACAGTCCGGGTCGGGTTCGGGTAGTTTCGGACGTGCACGAGAGGTCTGTGCGCGGCGCAAAGAGGGGTTAGGTAGGGACTGATGGTGAGTGGTGGTGGGCCGAGAAGAGAGGGGGGGGGGACAACCCGGCAACTGTTTCCGGAGACCGGAAACGTCCGACGTTTGACCGATTATACTGCCGCTATAGTTTAACGGTTGGGCTATCAAACAAACTCCGAATGCGATGAAACTTGACAGGCGGTCTATCTACACTATAATAAGACCACACGCTAACTTTCATCCCATTCCGAGAACATTTTCCGGCCACTTATAAAATAATATTTCGGACATGTCGCGGGCGTGTGCGAGTGTGTCTGGGCTCAGAACGGACAACGGAAGGAACTGGGAGACCCGGGCTAATGCAAGTTTGAAAACATGATGATGCAATACACATGATGACATGATATGGAATGCATGACACGCAAGCAATGACAAGGCAACAACAGCGAATAACTGGAAGACACCTGGCACATCGGTCTCAGGGCGTTACAACACTCCACCACTACCAGAGGATCTCGTCCCGAGATCTAGAATGGCACCGGAGGGAAAACGGAAGAGAAAGAGAAGAGGTAAAACTAAGTTGCTTCTTTGACAAACGAGTGAGACCAAAGAACCTTGAAAAGGTTAAGCCATTTCGAGAAAAGAATACAACGAAGATGAACGAAGTTGAAAACACTCCACTAGCAAAGAGGAACAAGAAAGAACAAATTGAGATAGCACTCCGGTTGAAAAGAGATGCAAGGCTTGATACGGCGAAAAGAACTTGAGTAAAAGGGCACAACACTCCGGTTAAATGGATAGGCATGAAAAGAAAATGATCTTTGACAAAACGAGATGATGAGTGAAGAGAGCAACAACACAATGCCTCCGGAACGAAAGAATAGAAGATAGATAATTTAAATAAAAGAATGGAGAAGAAAAGGCCAACTTCTGCCACAAAAGAGCTTGAAAAGGCATCCTTAGGAGAAGGGTCGAACGAAGTTGTTGGAAAGCCAACAACGAAAAGATAAGCTTGAAGTGGGCTTATGGAAAACATCTCAAAACTGAGGTGAAAATTTGCCACTAACGGAAAACAAATAGATTGGATTGATATCAACAAGGAGACGAGAACTTATTTCACCGGGAGGATAAATGAAAAACTTGGGTCATTTATAAGCACCATAGATAGCAACAATCCTTAGGGAAGACTTTAGGTGAAATATAACCCAAGATAACTCCAGTGACGATATTGATGGATTTAAAATACCTCATTCTTAACAACATGTGAATCATGAAACATGAACTCAAATTATCAAGAATGACATAATACCACCTCAAAAGATAAGGTAAAAAGAATTGCACTCCGGATTGCAAGAAGAAGAAAACTTGAAGTATATCTTGGCGGGTCATAGCTTCGATAGATATCTTGAGGAACAATTGAAGAATGAAAAGAATTCTTGACGAACCACCATGAGGAACTCCGGTAATAAAAGGATGATCAAACAAAAGGAAAGAGAAGTTGAAAACACAAGGTGAAACCTTGTAATGATTTAGATGGATCTCCGTGGTGATATAATTGTGAGAGGTTGGAACTCCGAGAAAGAAAAGATGAACGAAAGAAAATTAAGAATTTGAGAACCTCCGGAATAAGGAATTAAATCACTTGGATGAGACAAGAATAAGAATTACATTATGCTTATCCTTCATCAATTTAAATTGATGACGAGCAAACGGATTTGGCATACTACTTATTCTCATTGAAAAGGAATAAGAGAGATATCGATAACTTGATAAGGTCTTCAACGAAACACCGGTAGGATTGAAACAACGAATGAATTGATATGATAAACAAGGAAGAGAAATCTTGAACGAACCACCGTAAGAATTGAAAATGAACGAAGTAAAAAGGATGAATCACCGGTTAAGAATTGTGAAATGAAAGAAGATACTTGAGATAATTTGATACAAGAGAACGAAGAGATCACGATCTGATTAGAGATCACTAGAACGATGCATCGGTAAGATTTGGAGAACGAGAGCTGAAAGCTGAGAATGAATAATTATGAGAAGATGGGCTCCGAAGAATCAAACTGAAAAGACTCCTGAATTGCTCCGGATGGGTGAAAAGAATTCTCACAATCGAAAACAATTATGAGAGGGTGGCAAAAGGCTAGAACCGTGAATCTTGAAGAGAATGGAGCAAGATATGGAGGAAAAACTCTTCTTCGGTCTTCAGATGTTGAGAACGACGACGAGAAACACCACCATGAATTATTTAGACACTCCGGAAGAATCAAAGGCGAAGAGGTTGAGCCAACAATGAAAAGAATTTGAAACAAAATCTTGGAGAAATACATATGACAGATGATGGATCATTCTTACGTCAAACTTTGAAAAGAATTTGGGAGTAACTCCGAAAAAATTAGAAGGGTCAGGTAAGATCCTAGGGAAAGACCTGTGGGTTAGGGCCCACTCAAAAGAAACACCGTAGAACGATTCAAAAGACAGAATGCACCGGTTGATTTAAATGGCTAGAATGAGATAACAATATCGAAATAGGTTGAACGGATCTTGAATGAAAAGACGAGCCTTCTGAGATATCTTCAGCACTCCGGAATAATTGAATAGCGAGAAATGACTGAATATAAAGTGCACCAGCATGAGAAGGCATTTGAAATACGGAAAATAATATGATCAACACCGAAAGCTTGAATTGAATCCACCGGAAAAGAAAAGGAATGAGGAATGACGATCTAGAAGCTCCGTTAGAATCTTCATGAGAATCACCGGGTAAGAACATTGACGGAAAAGAATGGAGAGACTTCATAATCATACGATAGATACTTGATAAAGAAATCCAAGTCCTCGAAGAAAAAATGGTGGGAGGGCGGGAAAAAATAAAGGCAGCTTGGGACAAATGAAACAAACAACGTTGACAAGACTATGAGTTGATCTTGCGGATGAGACAAATGATAGTATCATCTTGAAGAGAATCGCACCGGCTGACAAGGATTGACATGACGACTCGACGATGGAGAAGGGTTGGTATTCACATAGAAATATGAGAACACTGCTTAGACAAGGGATGGAATCCACATTTGACTTCGAAGCAACTCAAATACCACAATCAAAACAAAACAAAGGATTGGCTTGCAGAATAAGCCGGAACAAACATATGATAGAGATTTCGTCCGAAGTTTTCGTGGTGGGGCCTACACGGGCTCGATCGTACAACACCATCATGTACAAGGCAGTGCACATGACATACGAAGCGTCCCCGAGTCAGCATAGCCAAGGACTCTTTAAGACACAACGAGACCACTGTAAAACCAACCGTGGATAGGCGGACCACTAGACGTCGAACCCCAATTTCATATCATACATCTGTCGGAAAGATATCCTAAGAGCTACTTGAATTCCCACTTATAAACTCCCGAAATTTTCTGGTTATGCAATCAGGTGTTGAGGATACAGGGGAAGCATAATATATCACCCAAAACTAGCAAATCCTACATCCAGCTGTATCCATCCTTCAACACATAACCAAGAAACCTACGGAAATCATTTACCTCAACCTTCGAAAAACATCCGTTATACGAGTTATGGCAATACTCCCGAACTCCCACCCCAGTACTGGGTGGCGTCGAGGTTATCTCACCAACAACTACATAAAAGAGATTTTCGATGTCGGCGAAACTCAGGTATTCCAGAATCTCAATGATAAAATTGTGACGACAACACCTCGGAGCTCAACTCCCCGAGACACTGCCACAACCCCTAAATGTCAGGAGGCACCAAGAACAATGTTCTTGTCACAAAACCATCGGAACGATTCCAAGATACCCGCGTGATCCTAAATTTTTTTAGTGAAATTTGAGAAAAGAAGAGTCAAAACTCTACGTCAGGATGTCTCACCAAAGCGACGAAGGGACTGAGGAGTAAAAAGAATTCCTAACTCTCCGATATATATAATCCTAAATGACTCAAAACATTTTTCTAGACTCAACAACGCCAGCGATTCGATCTAGCAGGGGGCTCCTAAGGTCGGGGAAGGCTCTGATTACCAACTTGTAACGCCCTCGATGCGGCTATATCTCCCACGTGTCGAAGCGTGACTTAGAGGCATAACCGCATTGAAAGCAATGTCGCAAGTGAGGTAATCTTCACAACAACCCATGTAATAAATAAGGGGAAAAGATACATAGTTGGCTTACAATCGCCACTTCACACAATTACATGAATAAAGCATTACATCATCCAGATACACACAAGGTCCGACTACGGAACCCAAAATAAAAGAAGACTACCCCACATGCTACACAGATCCCCGATCGACCCCAACTGGGCTCCACTACTGATCAACTAGAACGAAACAACACAAATGACAAGATCTTCATCGAGCTCCTCCTTGAGCTTGGTTGCGTCACCTGCTCGGTAACATCGGCACCTACAAGCTGGTTTTGAAATTATCTGTGAGTCACGGGGACTCAGCAATCTAACACCCTCGCGATCAAGACTATTTAAGCTTATAGGTAGGGTAAAAGGTATGAGGTGGAGCTACAGCAAGCGACTAGCATATTTGGTGGCTAACATACGCAAAAGAGAGCGAGAAGAGAAGGCAAAAGCACGGTCGAACAACTATTATCAAGAAGTGATCCTAGAACAACCTACATCAAGCATTACTCCAACACCGTGTCCACTTCCCGGACTCCACCGAGAAGAGACCATCACGGTTACACACGCGGTTGGTGCATTTTAATTAAGATAAACTTTAGGTTTTCTACAACCGGACATTAACAAATTCCCATCTGCCCATAACCGCGGGCACAACTTTCGAAAGTTCAATCCCTGCAGGGGTGTCCCAACTTAGCCATCACAAGCTCTCACGGTTAACGAAGGATATTCCTTCTCCCAAGACAATCCGATCAGACTCGGCATCCCAGTTACAAGACATCCTAGACAATGGTAAAACAAGACCAGCAAAGCCGCCCAAATGTGCCGACAAATCCCGATAGGAGCTGCACATATCTCGTTCTCAGGGCACACTCAGATGAGACTAGCTATGAGTAAAACCAACCCTCAAGTTTCCCCGAGGTGGCCCCGCAGGCAGCTCAGTTCGGACCAACACTTAGAGAAGCACTGGCCCGGGGGGGTTAAAATAAAGATGACCCTTGGGAGCGCGACTCCCAAGGGAAAAGTAGGTGGTGGTGAGGCAAATGGTAAAACCAAGGTTGGGCCTTGCTGGAGGAGTTTTATTCAAAGCGAACTGTCAAGGGGTTCCCATTATAACCCAACCGTGTAAGGGATGCAAAATCCGGGAACATAACACCGATATGACGGAAACTAGGGCGGCAAGAGTGGAACAAAACACCAGGAATAAGGCCGAGCCTTCCACCCTTTACCAAGTATATAGATGCATTAATTAACTAAGAGATATTGTTATATCCCAACAAAATATCCATGTTCCAACAAGGAACAAAACTCCAATCTTCTCCTGCAACTAGCAATGCTATAAGAGGGGCTGAGCAAAGCGGTAACATAGCCAAACAACGGTTTGCTAGGACAAGGTGGGTTAGAGGCTTGGCTTACAATATCGGAGGCATGATAAGAAAGTGGTAGGTATCGCAGCATAGGCATAGAAAAAGAGCGAGCAACTAGCAAGCGAAGATAGAAGTGATTTCGAGGGTATGGTCATCTTGCCTGAAATCCCGCAAGGAAGAAGAACGAGTCCGTGAAGAATACAAACGGACGTAGTCGAACGAATCCTCACAACACGACGTTATGGGAACCAACCCGAAGAAGCAACACCGGAAAGGAGCAAACAACATAGTAAACAACCAACACATGAACATGGAATGATGCACAATCAAGTATGATGCATGTCCAGTATAATGAAGCATGGCATGGCAAAGTGCACAAACAATCCTGCAAATTAAGTGGAGCTCAACATGCAACTCCGTTGCATATTGACGAAACACCACATGACTTATTTAGTTCTCTCTCGTTTATGTACCCGACAAGATTAAATGTTGTTAGCATGGCAAGAGGTGAAGCATAAAGAAACTACCTTTCTAGGCAAGTTTAAATGAGGCCGGAACAACAAAACAACAAGTCCGGAAACTCCTCATGTGCATATTTTAGGTTTGGTACTGATCTGCCCTAACACAATTTTACAGTTGTTAAACATGCAAAGTGATGCCACCATGTTAAACTAGGCATTATTCTACCCCATTTACATATAAAGTTTATTAAATTTGGAGCTACGGTTATTTAGTTATGAAATAAACCATTTTAGCATGGCATTAGAGTAAATTTACACAAACAGCAATTTAAACATTTTAAACATGGGTCAAAGTGGCAAATTATTAATCTACAAAAAATTCTAAGAAAGTTTCATATATAATTTATTTAGATCCGATGCACAATTAATTAGTTATTAGATGCATGAAGTTTAGGGACCTTTCTGCAAAACAACCGCCTCAGGATTAATAGCTAAATTCGTTCCACGGGAAAAACATGATTTGGGCCGCATCTAAGATCTGGCCCAACAGGAGGATATCACAGGGGCGCTGGGGTGTGCCTCACCCATGGGCCAGGCCCAGTTGGCAATGCAGAAGAGGGCCGACAGGAGAGCTGAGCTTGGAATCGGGACGAGGCCAGGAGGGCGCTGGAATCGGCCCACGCAGCAGGACGCAGTTTAACGCGTGCGTTGGCACGGTCGTCAATCCATAGGGTCAACGAGGGGCACGCCTTGCTCATCCCCGTGCTCAAATCAGAGGAAGTAGAGGCCGACAGCGAGGCTTCGGACAACGGTGGGGCACCCAGATCCGGCGGCCATGGGGTCCCTGTTCAAGGAGGGAGACCGAGAGAGGTTAGAGGAAGGAGGAGAAGGAGATGGCCAGGGAAGGAAGAGCAGGGCGGCGGGGTCCGGCCTGGGAGGTGTGGCGGCGCTGGTTCTTGGTGGTGGTCGATGCAGCGGCGCCGGTCGTCGGGCGATGAGGGCCTCGGACAGCTTCACGATCCACTCGGGATCGAGGGGAGAAGAGGCAGGCCTCGGGCGCCTGGGGAAGAAGCAGTGGAGGCAGGAGTCGCATCGGACGAGGAGACGAGGTGGTAGGGCGGCGGTGGTCTTGTAGGTGAGGAGGGACTCCGGCGGCGTCGGTTCCCGGGGCGGCTCGGGTCAGCGACCGAGGTGAGCTCCAAACCCATGGCGGGGACAAGGGCGTCGGGGAGAAAGGAGCATGTGGGCGCGCTGGATGTCTGCGGGGGTTCCATGCTTGATGGATTGAAACGATGGGAGGAGGTGGTTGGCCTGGTTGAGAAAACGAGGAGGAGGGTGGTGCTGTGGATGGATGGATTTGATAGATGGCGGCGGCGTCTGATCCTAGGAGGGAGGAGCCTGTAGGTGGTGGCGGCTAGGGAGGACAAATGACCTAGTTTTTAGGGTTGGGATAAAATTTGGTCCGGTGAATATATAATAGGTGGACTAGGCTTAGGGGCTATCTCGTCCCTCCGATCGTAATCGGACGGTCGCGAATAAATAGGCTAGGAAGTCCTAATAAGAAAACGGAGACGTTTTGTAGATGTTCGGGGATGTTCCGGACCCAACGGTGGCGATAGTCCGGGTCGGGTTGGGGTAGTTTCGGACGCGCACGAGAGGTCTGTGCGCGGCGCAAAGAGGGGTTAGGTAGGACCTGACGGTGTGTGGTGGTGGGCTGAGAAGAGAGAAGGGGAAAACAACCCGACAACTGTTTCCGGAGACCGGAAACGTCCGACGTTTGACCGACTATACTGCCGCTATAGTTTAACGGTTGGGCTATCAAACAAACTCCGAATGCGATGAAACTTGACAGGCGGTCTATCTACACTATAATAAGACCACACGCCAACTTTCATCCCATTCTGAGAACATTTTCCGGCCACTTATAAAATAATATTCCGGACATGTCGCGGACGCGTGCGAGTGTGTCTGGGCTCAGAACGGACAACGGAAGGAACTGGGAGACCCGGACTAATGCAAGTTTTGAAAACATGATGATGCAATGCACATGATGACATGATATGGAATGCATGACACGCAAGCAATGACAAGGCAACAACAGCGAATAACTGGAAGACACTGGCACATCGGTCTTGGGGCGTTACATAGTGAATACATGAACTCCTCAAACTACGGTCATCACCGGGAGTGGTCCCTATTATTGTGACTTCGGGGTTGCCGGATCATAACACATAGAAGGTGACTATAGACTTGCAAGATAGGATCAAGAACTCTCATATATTGATGAAAACATAATAGGTTCAGATCTGAAATCATGGCACTCAGGCCCTAGTGACAAGCATTAAGCATAGCAAAGTCATAGCAACTTCAATCTCAGAACATAGTGGATACTAGGGATCAAACCCTAACAAAACTAACTTGATTACATGATAATTCTCATCCAACCCATCACCGTCCAGAAAGCC